>NC_058084.1:59773213-59859091 GCF_014858855.1 Bufo gargarizans | reverse complement strand
CTCCCCCTGCTACCTCTTCTGCTGCTGCCGCCTCGGCCTATTCTGCTGCTGCCGCCTCGGCCTCTTCCTCCGCCTCTGGAGGAACGTTGGCACCTGCCGCCCAGCAAACAGGGGATGTACCACCAACCCCACCACCACCACCTCCGTCACCAAGCGTCTCAACCATGTCACACGCCAGCGTTCAGCTCTCCATCTCACAAACATTTGATAGAAAGCGTAAATTCCCACCTAGCCACCCTCGATCCCTGGCCCTGAATGCCAGCATTTCTAAACTACTGGCCTATGAAATGCTGTCATTTAGGCTGGTGGACACAGACAGCTTCAAACAGCTCATGTCGCTTGCTGTCCCACAGTATGTTGTTCCCAGCCGGCACTACTTCTCCAAGAGAGCCGTGCCTTCCCTGCACAACCAAGTATCCGATAAAATCAAGTGTGCACTGCGCAACGCCATCTGTAGCAAGGTCCACCTAACCACAGATACGTGGACCAGTAAGCACGGCCAGGGACGCTATATCTCCCTAACTGCACACTGGGTAAATGTAGTGGCAGCTGGGCCCCAGGCGGAGAGCTGTTTGGCGCACGTCCTTCCGCCGCCAAGGATCGCAGGGCAACATTCTTTGCCTCCTGTTGCCACCTCCTCCTTCTCGGCTTCCTCCTCCTCTTCTTCCACCTGCTCATCCAGTCAGCCACACACCTTCACCACCAACTTCAGCACAGCCCGGGGTAAACGTCAGCAGGCCATTCTGAAACTCATATGTTTGGGGGACAGGCCCCACACCGCACAGGAGTTGTGGCGGGGTATTGAACAACAGACCGACGAGTGGTTGCTGCCGGTGAGCCTCAAGCCCGGCCTGGTGGTGTGTGATAATGGGCGAAATCTCGTTGCAGCTCTGGGACTAGCCAATTTGACGCACATCCCTTGCTTGGCGCATGTGCTGAATTTGGTGGTGCAGAAGTTCATTCACAACTACCCCGACATGTCAGAGCTGCTGCATAAAGTGCGGGCCGTCTGTTCGCACTTCCGGCGTTCACATCCTGCTGCTGCTCGCCTGTCTGCGCTACAGCGTAACTTCGGCCTTCCCGCTCACCGCCTCATATGCGACGTGCCCACCAGGTGGAACTCCACCTTGCACATGCTGGACAGACTGTGCGAGCAGCAGCAGGCCATAGTGGAGTTTCAGCTGCAGCACGCACGGGTCAGTCGCACTACAGAACAGCACCACTTCACCACCAATGACTGGGCCTCCATGCGAGACCTGTGTGCCCTGTTGCGCTGTTTCGAGTACTCCACCAACATGGCCAGTGGCGATGACACCGTTATCAGCGTTACAATACCACTTCTATGTCTCCTTGAGAAAACACTTAGGGCGATGATGGAAGAGGAGGTGGCCCAGGAGGAGGAGGAGGAGGAGGAAGAGGGGTCATTTTTAGCACTTTCAGGCCAGTCTCTTCGAAGTGACTCAGAGGGAGGTTTTTGGCAACAGCAGAGGCCAGGTACAAATGTGGCCAGCCAGGGCCCACTACTGGAGGACGAGGAGGACGAGGATGAGGAGGAGGTGGAGGAGGATGAGGATGAAGCATGGTCACAGCGGGGTGGCACCCAACGCAGCTCGGGTCCATCACTGGTGCGTGGCTGGGGGGAAAGGCAGGACGATGACGATACGCCTCCCACAGAGGACAGCTTGTCCTTACCCCTGGGCAGCCTGGCACACATGAGCGACTACATGCTGCAGTGCCTGCGCAACGACAGCAGAGTTGCCCACATTTTAACCTGTGCGGACTACTGGGTTGCCACCCTGCTGGATCCACGCTACAAAGACAATGTGCCCACCTTACTTCCTGCACTGGAGCGTGATAGGAAGATGCGCGAGTACAAGCGCACATTGGTAGACGCGCTACTGAGAGCATTCCCAAATGTCACAGGGGAACAAGTGGAAGCCCAAGGCCAAGGCAGAGGAGGAGCAAGAGGTCGCCAAGGCAGCTGTGTCACGGCCAGCTCCTCTGAGGGCAGGGTTAGCATGGCAGAGATGTGGAAAACTTTTGTCAACACGCCACAGCTAACTGCACCACCACCTGATACGCAACGTGTTAGCAGGAGGCAACATTTCACTAACATGGTGGAACAGTACGTGTGCACACCCCTCCACGTACTGACTGATGGTTCGGCCCCATTCAACTTCTGGGTCTCTAAATTGTCCACGTGGCCAGAGCTAGCCTTTTATGCCTTGGAGGTGCTGGCCTGCCCGGCAGCCAGCGTTTTGTCTGAACGTGTATTCAGCACGGCAGGGGGCGTCATTACAGACAAACGCAGCCGCCTGTCTACAGCCAATGTGGACAAGCTGACGTTCATAAAAATGAACCAGGCATGGATCCCACAGGACCTGTCCGTCCCTTGTCCAGATTAGACATTAACTACCTCCCCATAACCATATATTATTGGACTCCAGGGCACTTCCTCATTCAATCCTATTTTTATTTTCATTTTACCATTATATTGCGAGGCTACCCAAAGTTGAATAAACCTCTCCTCTGCCTGTGTGCTAGGCCTAAATATATGCCAATGGACTGTTGCAGTGGTGGCTGACGTGAAGCCTCATTCTCTGCTATGACATGCAGACTAATTCTCTGCTGACATGAAGCCAGATTGTCTGTTACGGGACCTCTCTCCTCTGCCTGGGTGCTGGGCCTAAATTTATGACAATGGACTGTTGCAGTGGTGGCTGACGTGAAGCCTGATTCTCTGCTATGACATGCAGACTGATTCTCTGCTGACATGAAGCCAGATTGTCTGTTACGGGACCTCCCTCCTCTGCCTGGGTGCTGGGCCTAAATATATGCCAATGGACTGTTGCAGTGGTGGCTGACGTGAAGCCTCATTCTCTGCTATGACATGCAGACTAATTCTCTGCTGACATGAAGACAGATTCTCTGTTACGGGACCTCCCTCCTCTGCCTGGGTGCTGGGCCTAAATACATGCCAATGGACTGTTGCAGTGGTGGGTGACGTGAAGCCTCATTCTCTGCTATGACATGCAGACTGATTCTCTGCTGACAGGAAGCCAGATCGTCTGTTACGGGACCTCTCTGCTCTGCCTGTGTGCTAGGCCTAAATATATGCCAATGGACTGTTGCAGTGGTGGGTGACGTGAAGCCTCATTCTCTGCTATGACATGCAGACTGATTCTCTGCTGTCATGAAGCCAGATTGTCTGTTACGGGACCTCTCTGCTCTGCCTGTGTGCTAGGCCTAAATATATGCCAATGGACTGTTGCAGTGGTGGGTGACGTGAAGCCTCATTCTCTGCTATGACATGCAGACTGATTCTCTGCTGACATGAAGCCAGATTGTCTGTTACGGGACCTCTCTCCTCTGCCTGTGTGTGTGCTGGGCCTAAATATATGCCAATGGACTGTTGCAGTGGTGGCTGACGTGAAGCCTCATTCTCTGCTATGACATGCAGACTGATTCTCTGCTGACATGAAGCCAGATTGTCTGTTACGGGACCTCTCTCCTCTGCCTGGGTGCTGGGCCTAAATATATGCCAATGGACTGTTGCAGTGGTGGCTGACGTGAAGCCTCATTCTCTGCTATGACATGCAGACTAATTCTCTGCTGACATGAAGACAGATTCTCTGTTACGGGACCTCCCTCCTCTGCCTGGGTGCTGGGCCTAAATATATGCCAATGGACTGTTGCAGTGGTGGCTGACGTGAAGCCTCATTCTCTGCTATGACATGCAGACTAATTCTCTGCTGACATGAAGACAGATTCTCTGTTACGGGACCTCCCTCCTCTGCCTGGGTGCTGGGCCTAAATATATGCCAATGGACTGTTGCAGTGGTGGCTGACGTGAAGCCTCATTCTCTGCTATGACATGCAGACTGATTCTCTGCTGACATGAAGCCAGATTCTCTGTTACGGGACCTCTCTCCTCTGCCTGTGTGTGTGCTGGGCCTAAATATATGCCAATGGACTGTTGCAGTGGTGGCTGACGTGAAGCCTCATTCTCTGCTATGACATGCAGACTAATTCTCTGCTGACATGAAGACAGATTCTCTGTTACGGGACCTCCCTCCTCTGCCTGGGTGCTGGGCCTAAATATATGCCAATGGACTGTTGCAGTGGTGGCTGACGTGAAGCCTCATTCTCTGCTATGACATGCAGACTAATTCTCTGCTGACATGAAGACAGATTCTCTGTTACGGGACCTCTCTCCTCTGCCTGGGTGCCGGGGCCTAAATATCTGAGAATGGACTGTTCCAGTGGTGGGTGACGGGAAGCCAGATTCTCTGCTATGGAACCTCTCTCCAATTGATTTTGGTTAATTTTTATTTATTTAATTTTTATTTTAATTCATTTCCCTATCCACATTTGTTTGCAGGGGATTTACCTACATGTTGCTGCCTTTTGCAGCCCTCTAGCTCTTTCCTGGGCTGTTTTACAGCCTTTTTAGTGCCGAAAAGTTCGGGTCCCCATTGACTTCAATGGGGTTCGGGTTCGGGACGAAGTTCGGATCGGGTTCGGATCCCGAACCCGAACATTTCCGGGATGTTCGGCCGAACTTCTCGAACCCGAACATCCAGGTGTTCGCTCAACTCTAGTCAACACGCCACAGCTAACTGCACCACCACCTGATACGCAACGTGTTAGCAGGAGGCAACATTTCACTAACATGGTGGAACAGTACGTGTGCACACCCCTCCACGTACTGACTGATGGTTCGGCCCCATTCAACTACTGGGTCTCTAAATTGTCCACGTGGCCAGAGCTAGCCTTTTATGCCTTGGAGGTGCTGGCCTGCCCGGCGGCCAGCGTTTTGTCTCAACGTGTATTCAGCACGGCAGGGGGTGTCCTTAGAGACAAACGCAGCCGCCTGTCTACAGCCAATGTGAACAAGCTGACGTTCATAAAAATGAACCAGGCATGGATCCCACAGGACCTGCCCGTCCCTTGTCCGGATTAAACATTAACTACCTCCACTTAACCATATATTATTGTACTCCAGGGCACTTCCTCATTCAATCCTATTTTTATTTTCATTTTACCATTATATTGCGAGGCTACCCAAATTTGAATGAACCTCTCCTCTGTCTGGGTGCCGGGGCCTAAATATATGCCAATGGACTGTTCCAATGTTCGGTGACGTGAAGCCTGATTCTCTGCTATGACATGCAGACTAATTCTCTGATGACATGAAACCAGATTCTCTGTTACGGGACCTCTCTCCTCTGCCTAGGTGCTGGGCCTAAATATATGCCAATGGACTGTTGCACTGGTGGCTGACGTGAAGCCTGATTGTCTGTTATGGGACCTCTCTCCTCTGCCTGGGTGCTGGGCCTAAATATCTGACAATGGACTGTTGCATTGGTGGCTGACGTGAAGCCTGATTCTCTGCTATGATATGAAGACTGATTCTCTGCTGACATGAAGCCAGATTGTCTGTTACGGGACCTCTCTCCTCTGCCTGGGTGCTGGGCCTAAATTTATGAAAATGGACTCTTACAGTGGTGGGTGACGTGAAGCCTGATTCTCTGCTATGACATGAAGACTGATTCTCTGCTGACATGAAGCCAGATTGTCTGTTACGGGACCTCTCTCCTCTGCCTGGGTGCTGGGCCTAAATTTATGAAAATGGACTCTTACAGTGGTGGGTGACGTGAAGCCTGATTCTCTGCTATGATATGAAGACTGATTCTCTGCTGACATGAAGCCAGATTGTCTGTTACAGGACCTCTCTCCTCTGCCTGGGTGCTTGGCCTAAATTTATGACAATGGACTGTTGCAGTGGTGGCTGACGTGAAGCCTGATTCTCTGCTATGACATGCAGACTGATTCTCTGCTGACATGAAGCCAGATTCTCTGTTACGGGACCTCTCTCCTCTGCCTGGGTGCTGGGCCTAAATATATGCCAATGGACTGTTGCACTGGTGGCTGACGTGAAGCCTGATTGTCTGTTACGGGACCTCTCTCCTCTGCCTGGGTGCTGGGCCTAAATATCTGACAATGGACTGTTGCATTGGTGGCTGACGTAAAGCCTGATTCTCTGCTATGATATGAAGACTGATTCTCTGCTGACATGAAGCCAGATTGTCTGTTACGGGACCTCTCTCCTCTGCCTGGGTGCTGGGCCTAAATTTATGAAAATGGACTCTTACAGTGGTGGGTGACGTGAAGCCTGATTCTCTGCTATGATATGAAGACTGATTCTCTGCTGACATGAAGCCAGATTGTCTGTTACGGGACCTCTTTCCTCTGCCTGTGTGCTGGGCCTAAATTTATGACAATGGACTGTTGCAGTGGTGGCTGACGTGAAGCCTGATTCTCTGCTATGACATGAAGACTGATTCTCTGCTGACATGAAGCCAGATTGTCTGTTACGGGACCTCTCTCCTCTGCCTGGGTGCTGGGCCTAAATGTATGAAAATGGACTCTTACAGTGGTGGGTGATGTGAAGCCTGATTCTCTGCTATGATATGAAGACTGATTCTCTGCTGACATGAAGCCAGATTGTCTGTTACGGGACCTCTCTCCTCTGCCTGGGTGCTGGGCCTAAATTTATGACAATGGACTGTTGCAGTGGTGGCTGACGTGAAGCCTGATTCTCTGCTATGACATGAAGACTGATTCTCTGCTGACATGAAGCCAGATTGTCTGTTACGGGACCTCTCTCCTCTGCCTGGGTGCTGGGCCTAAATATCTGACAATGGACTGTTGCATTGGTGGGTGACGTGAAGCCTGATTCTCTGCTATGATATGAAGACTGATTCTCTGCTGACATGAAGCCAGATTGTCTGTTACGGGACCTCTCTCCTCTGCCTGGGTGCTGGGCCTAAATTTATGAAAATGGACTCTTACAGTGGTGGGTGACGTGAAGCCTGATTCTCTGCTATGATATGAAGACTGATTCTCTGCTGTCATGAAGCCAGATTGTCTGTTACGGGACCTCTCTCCTCTGCCTGGGTGCTGGGCCTAAATATCTGACAATGGACTGTTGCATTGGTGGCTGACGTGAAGCCTGATTCTCTGCTATGACATGCAGACTGATTCTCTGCTGACATGAAGCCAGATTGTCTGTTACGGGACCTCTCTCCTCTGCCTGGGTGCTGGGCCTAAATTTATGAAAATGGACTCTTACAGTGGTGGGTGACGTGAAGCCTGATTCTCTGCTATGATATGAAGACTGATTCTCTGCTGACATGAAGCCAGATTGTCTGTTACGGGACCTCTCTCCTCTGCCTGGGTGCTGGGCCTAAATTTATGACAATGGACTGTTGCAGTGGTGGCTGACGTGAAGCCTGATTCTCTGCTATGACATGCAGACTGATTCTCTGCTGTCATGAAGCCAGATTGTCTGTTACGGGACCTCTCTGCTCTGCCTGGGTGCTGGGCCTAAATATATGCCAATGGACTGTTGCAGTGGTGGGTGACGTGAAGCCTGATTCTCTGCTATGACATGCAGACTGATTCTCTGCTGACATGAAGACAGATTCTCTGTTACGGGACCTCTCTCCTCTGCCTGGGTGCCGGGGCCTAAATATCTGAGAATGGACTGTTCCAGTGGTGGGTGACGTGAAGCCAGATTCTCTGCTATGGGACCTCTCTCCAATTGATTTTGGTTAATTTTTATTTATTTAATTTTTATTTTAATTCATTTCCCTATCCACATTTGTTTTCAGGGGATTTACCTACATGTTGCTGCCTTTTGCAGCCCTCTAGCCCTTTCCTGGGCTGTTTTACAGCCTTTTTAGTACCGAAAAGTTCGGGTCCCCATTGACTTCAATGGGGTTCGGGTTCGGGACGAAGTTCGGATCGGGTTCGGATCCCGAACCCGAACATTTCCGGGAAGTTCGGCCGAACTTCTCGAACCCGAACATCCAGATGTTCGCTCAACTATAATTGTTGGTTATTATGTCTGTTTGACCAGAACTTTATGTTATTATTGCGAAAATCTGTTCTGTCTCTATTTAGTTTGAAGGACTTAGTTTCTATGGTTTCTTTTTCATATTTAAGTACTCTAGTGGTAATGAGTCGATCAAACTTGATAAAATCATAATGTGTAGAATACTGGGCTAGGTTAGCCACATGTTCATCAATCTGTGTTTTAAGTGTCTCACAAAGTTGTTTGCGTTTAGTGTGGAGTCTATTTAGCATACCCTGGGCACAAAATAGCATATACTCGTCCCATTCTTTTGAAAAAATTGGGTCATTTTTGAAAGAGCTTTCAAAACGTAGTCTTAGTCCTCTAGGTACAAGGCCCTCTTTGAGGTATAGTTCTAAAAGGAGCCAATCCATGTGATGTTGGATCTCTTCCTTCAGGAGTCTTTCAAGTCCAAAGAACAAATGAAGTAGATCGTTTGATGTAATTTTTGCCTCTGTGGATTCACTTTCTGGTGGTTGTAGTACTTTGTTTTCATCGTTCTTGTTCTGTGTGCTGGTCCAGGTTGACACCAGTAATGTCCGCTGTTGAATCCTTTGGAGGCAGTAGTCCATATTTGGGACCTGTAGCTGCCACTTGTTGCGTGGAGATAAACAAACCTAGAGCAGCCGTATTCCCAGACCAACGGTGTCGGCCTTAGTTCTGAGGGTCTCAGAAATATACAGCGATAGTGGCGAAAAAAGATAGGAAGGCGCTCATAGGGTAATAAGTTCAGTTATAGATATATGTAATCAAGACATCGAAAGTTATGCTCACCTTCTCGTGAGGACAGGGGGTCGGTGCAGCCGGTATCTTCTCAGTCCTCGTAGGTGGAGTCGCCAAAGCTCCAGAGGAATGATATGTATTGCAAAAGGAAAAAGATTGTTGGTGCACTGGTGTGGTGCACCAAAACTGTGTGCCAGAGATATATTAACTTGCCGCTGAACGTGGCCATATAGTTCAGGGATGCCCTTCTGGGAGAAATATTTCCTTCCAGGGACCTTCCATTGCAATGTGCCAATGGCCACATATTTTCTAAAGGCCTCCGAGTCCACCAATTTATATGTCAGTACTAGGCGGGCTAGCAGTTCCGACAAACCAGTGGTCAGCCATTGGGCAAGAGGATTATCCGGCGTCATAATTTTTTTACGCTCGAACATTTGGGCCACGGAAGCCTGCCTTTTGCCAGATGAACACGACGACGGTACGGTGGAAGGTGGAGTGGAGAACAAATGGGAGGAGAGAGGAGAAGGAGAAAAGGCAGGATGTGGAGTGCCGGGAGTGTGGCTTTGTGGGTTCTGACGGCGTTGCTCCCACTGGGCTCGGTGATGGGAGGCCAGGTACCTTCTTAAGGCGGTCGTCCCTAGGTGAGTGTTGGGCTTACCGCGACTTATGTGTTGACAGCACAGGCTGCAAATGGAAACACTATTATCAGCATCTGACACGTTAAAAAAAGCCCACACTGCGGAGCCATGTGCCGGCCTACTGGGAGCGCAAGATGTGACCGTGCATGGTGGATGGCTCGCTCCAGATACATTTGCAGTCTGTTTTTTTACTCCTGTGCACTGCGAGTTCTGCCTGCTTCTCCTCTTTCACCTCCCTATCTCCTGCTCCGTCTCTCCCTCTGAACTCCCCTCATCTTCCTCTCTTGTGGGCACCCACGTGACGTCCATTGACACGTCATCATCATCACCTTCCCCACCACTAACATTAGAGATCTCGGAATAGGCAGCAACAGCGGGGACCAAACTCCTTGGGATGATCTGGGTACTGTCGTCAGACTGCTGGGTGGTGGCTGTTGCTACCTCCTCTTCCTGATCTGATGCCAAGAATGGCTGCGCATCGGAAATGTCATGCAAATGGATCGGAAAATAACTAACTCGAGCGGGGGGTATATGGTGGTGGTGTCTTTGGGGGTGTACACAGCAGAGAGTGACGAGGGTGCAGAAACAGAGGATGAGGAGGGTGCAGAAGCGGAAGGCGGAGTGAGCCACTCAACCAAGTCTGGTGCGTCCTTTGACGTAATCGCAAGCACCTTCTGCAACTTCTCACTTAGGCTCCGGCCTGGTGCACCTGCCCGACCGCTACCACCCCTGCAGAAGGGCCTGCCTATTCCTCTGCCTGTCATTTTTTAAATGACCGTGTGACAAAAATCTCTATAGAAGCACAGTGTATGTGGAAGAAGGTATATAACACCCCGCTTCAATCAGTTGTTTTGCGGGGCGACTGGTATATCACAGCAGTTATAATGATTTTTTTGTAATTGCGTTTGTTCCTCTATATACCCGCGGTATCGCAGCAGAACCGCTCACCACTGCTGCACAATAGAAATGCACTATAATATGCTTTCCATGTTAGAAATTATAAGTGTATTACACCCCTCTGTGTATCACACCTATCGATAGCACACCTATACCAGTCCTTAAAAGCACTTTTGTGGCCCTATTAGCTAGCGTTTGGTGTCCCTAACAGCCTGTCCCTGCTCCACACAGCAACCTCTCCCTACACTGGCAAAACACTGAATGTAAAATGGAGGCCAGATCAGGTTTATTTATAAAGTAGGGGGTATGTCCATGTGCTGAAACGTCTCAGTTGGTTGTCCTGTAGCAACTGATGGATGTGTCATGGGTCAAAGTTCTCCACAATTTAAAAGAATATGCCGGGCGCGAATATCGCCATATGTTTGCATGTTTGGCGAATCGCGAACATGCGAAGTTCGCCGCAAACCGACCGCCGGGCGAACCGGAAGGCCATCTGTACCTATTACCTAGCGTTTGGTGTCCCTAACTGTCCCTGCTCCAAAATGCAACCTCTCCCTACACTGGCAAAACACATAATGTAAAATGGCTGCCAGATCGGGTTCTGTTATAGGATGGGAGTGTGTCCATGTGCTGAAACGTCTCAATTGGCTGTCCTGTCCCACCTGATGGATATGTCATGGGTCAAAGTTCGGCGCTATGGAAAAAAATATGGCACGTGCGAATATCGGCATATGTTCGCATATTCGGCGAATCACGAACAAGCAAAATTTGCAGCGAAGCGGCCGCCAAGCGAACCGCAAGGCCATCTCTTTTCTGTCATTAAAGGGCTTTTCGAAAATTTTTATACTGATCAGTGGGGATCCAACACCCAGGACTCCCACCGATCAGCTGTTTGAGAAGGTACCAGTGCTCCTGTGAGCACCGCGGTCTTCTTGCAGCTTACCACATGGAGCGCCGTACGGTGTATTCACTTCAAAGGAGCTGAGAGCAATACCAAGCTCAGCCACTCTACAATGTACGGCGCTGTGCTTGGTAAGCACAGAGAAGGCTGCGTCGTTCACAGAACAGTGGGTCAAGTGAGGTACAGGTCCAAGAGGTGGTATGTGGGTCCCACCAGTTTTAATCTAACCTATCTGCTACATATTCTCCAAAACCCTAAAATCCTCTGACTGGCCTCTAAGCAGGAGACTACCCCTTTAATTTAGGGTAAAATTAGCTTTTAATGCCGTTATAGTTTTTTTTACGGTTTTATTTAGCGTTCTCACGACTTGTCACACTGTGTCCATTTTTATCTATTCTGGTTTGTATAGGTATGGCAGATAGATAGACACATTGCAACGACGAACCAGATTCAGCCTGTTTAGAATAAAATCCCATTTGATTTAGGCTGGATGTAGTCCAACACCACCAAACAAAAGCATAGGGGGAATTATTTCTTTACGTAAAGAGATTATCCAAGGCACAGGCTGCTCCACGGAGCAAAATAATAGTAGCCAAGGATGACTGATCCATGAACCTGGCACCAAGGCAGAAGAAAACCGAAGAAATTTCATTATTTCATACTTTACTTAGTCTTGGACAAGACTGTTACCTCTCAGTCTTCTAGATGGAACTTTAAAGGACCTCACTTGGTGCCTTTATGGATCACGGCAGGAATACGTCTATTAGAGCTTGTACTCGGAGAGGTATGTTAAGCTCTTCCGATTAAGCGATCACTGGTCAGCACAGGCTGCTTTCCTCCTGTAAATCTGATTTGATGGGATTAGGATAATGCATGTTCTTACTGTGGACAACACGATTTAATACATTTTTTCATTTTTTGTCATGTATTTTTTTGGTAGCAGTACCAGTTGGCCATGTAAGCTGCACACAATATTTCTTTTCATTTAAGGGGCTTAACAAAATCGCTTTGTCACAAGCTTCCTGTATATGGGTCTTTGACATCATTGCAAATCTGCATTCTAAGCAAGCTAATAATGTGAAATATGGTCAGCGTTAATACTAATCAGCGTGGTTTTAATTAAAAAGGGAACAGTAATCCACTTATAATACAAAAAAAACTGTTGGTTTTGTTTTGGAAAGAATACATTAAGGAAAATATTCTAAGAGGCAAATAAAGATTGAGAGTATTATTTTTGATTAACTGTGTATGAGGATTTTCAGACCATACTGTTCTCTGACTATATGCAAAAGAATATAATACTGTAATACTGCCTACTATGTACAAGAATATAACAACTATAATACTGCCTCCTATGTACAATAATAGAACTACTATAATACTGCTCCTATGTACAAGAATATAACTACTATAATACCGCTCCTATGTACAAGAATATAACTACTATAATACTGCTCCTATGTACAAGAATATAACTACTATAATACTGCTCCTATGTACAAGAATATAACTACTATAATACTGATCTTATGTACAAGAATATAACTACTATAATACTGTACCTATGTACAAGAATATAACTATTATAATACTGCCCCTATGTACAAGAATATAACTACTATAATACTGCTCCTATGTACAAGAATATAACTACTATAATACTGCTCCTATGTACAAGAATATACCTACTATAATACTGCTGCCTATGTACAAGAATATAACTACTATAATACTGCTCCTATGTACAAGAATATAACTATTATAATACTGCCCCTATGTACAAGAATATAACTACTATAATACTGCCTCCTATGTACAAGAATATAACTATTATAATACTTCCTCCTATGTACAAGAATATAACTATTATAATACTGCTCCTATGTACAAGAATATAACTACTATAATACTGCTCCTATGTACAAGAATATAACTACTATAATACTGCTCCTATGTACAAGAATATAATCACTATAATACTGCCTCCTATGTACAAGAATATAACTACTATAATACTGCTTCCTATGTACAAGAATATAACTACTATAATACTGCCTCCTATGTACAAGAATATAACTGCTATAATACAGCTACTATATACAAGAATATAACTATTATAATACTGCTCCTATATACAACTACTATAATACTGCTCCTATGTGCAAAAATATAACTACTATAATACTGTCTTCTATGTACAAGAATATAACTACTATAATACTGCCTCCTATGTACAAGAATATAACTACTATAATACTGCTCCTATGTACAAGAATATAACTACTATAATACTGCCTCCTATGTACAAGAATATAACTACTATAATACTGCCTCCTATGTACAATAATATAACTACTATAGTACTGCCTCCTATGTACAAGAATATAACTACTATAATACTGCCTCCTATGTACAAGAATATTACTACTATAATACTGTTCCTATGTACCAGAATATAACTACTATAATACTGCCTCTTATGTACAAGAATATAACTACTATAATACTGCTCCTATGGACAAGAATATAACTACTATAATACTGCCTCCTATGTATAAGAATATAGCTACTATAATACTGCTTCTATATACAAGAATATAACTACTATAATACTGCTCCTATGTACAAGAATATAACTACTATAATACTGCTCCTATGTACAAGAATATAACTACTATAATACTGCCTCCTATGTACAAGAATATAACTACTATAATACTGCTCCTATGTACAAGAATATAACTACTATAATACTGCCTCCTATGTAGAAGAATATAACTACTATAATACTGCTCCTATGTACAAGAATATAACTACTATAATACTGCCTCCTATGTACAAGAATATAACTACTATAATACTGCCTACTATGTACAAGAATATAACTACTATAATACTGCCTTCTATGTACAAGAATATAACTACTATAATACTGCTCCTATGGACAAGAATATAACTACTATAATACTGCCTCCTATGTATAAGAATATAGCTACTATAATACTGCTTCTATATACAAGAATATAACTACTATAATACTGCCTACTATGTACAAGAATATAACTACTATAATACTGCCTCTTATATACAAGAATATAACTACTATAATACTGATCCTATGTACAAGAATATAACTACTATAATACTGCTCCCTATGTACAAGAATATAACTACTATGATACTGCCTCCTATGTACAAGAATATAACTACTATAATACTGCTCCTATGTACAAGAATATAACTACTACAATACTGCCTCCTATGTACAAGAATATAACTACTATAATACTGCTCCTATGTACAAGAATATAACTACTATAATACTGCTCCTATGTACAAGAATATAACTACTATAATACTGCCCCCGTGTACCAGATTATGGCTACTAGCTTTGTCAGCCATATAAATTCTATACCTGTAAACGTGTTGTGTCAGTTCTTGTAATGTATTACCTTTGAAAATAGCGAATGGAAAGAGCCTTAATGATGGCAGTTTTAGGCTTAGTTATGAATATAATCCAAAGTTATTTTGTCTTCACTGTCTGGGTTATGACTGCAGGGAAAAAAATAAAGTGGATTGTGAAACAAATCTGCAGGAATGATTATATCTGAATGCCTGGGACAAGCAGTGATCTATTGTGAAGGATGCCGCTTATTCCTTCTTTAGTTACTCTATTCAATTTGTAAAGTTCTGTCTCAGGGCCAGCACCTCCTCGTCAGGACTCTCCGGATCCAACAAAAGCTGAAAAATGTAATTGTCAAAATGATAATGAAAAAAAAAACTGTCAGCGCTCAGATTTCAAAACACAATTTCCGATAAGAACAAACAGAACAAACCCTGATGGGAATAGATGAGTGAAGGCAGCAAACAGGAGGAAGGAACAAGCACTGATTATTAATATACACAGGTTTACAGAGGCTCCGACTAGATACATACGGTATGTAAAGCCCAAGCTTAGTCCGCCATTAATATCTTCTAACTTATTCCAATACAAATTAATCCTTATAAGCTGATTCGCCGAATTACCCCCAAAAATTTGCTTTGTGACAAATTCTTTTGTCAAGAAGCGCATTTTTTTGTAAGTAGCGGGTGCAATGACAGAGAGCTGCGATAGCGCCGCCCCAATCATTGGACCTCCCAGACAGGAGACAGGAGATCTTCAAGCAAGATGGAGGCTGGCGGGGCATCGTGAGAAAATGGAGGAGGTAAGTTTGAAATTTTTTGTTTTTTATGCTATTTCAGGTTAAATCGATTCGCTGACATGAAGCACAAGGAAATTTGGCTTGTAGGCAAATTGATTCACTCATCTCTAGTAGTTATAGTCTTGTACATAGAAACAGTATTATAGTAGTTATATTCTTGTACATAGGAGCAGTATTATAGTAGCTATATTCTTGTGCATAGGAGGCAGTATTATAGTAGTTATATTCTTGTACATAGAAACAGTATTATAGTAGTTATATTCTTGTATATAGGAGCAGTATTATAGTAGTTATATTCTTGTACATAGGAGACAGTATTATAGTAGTTATATTCTTGTACATAGGGAGCAGTATTATAGTAGTTATAGTCTTGTACATAGAAACAGTATTATAGTAGTTATATTCTTGTACATAGGAGCAGTATTATAGTAGTTATATTCTTGTACATAGGAGCAGTATTATAGTAGTTATATTCTTGTACATAGGAGCAGTATTATAGTAGTTATATTCTTGTACATAGGAGCAGTATTATAGTAGTTATATTCTTGTACATAGGAGCAGTATTATAGTAGTTATATTCTTGTACATAGGAGCAGTATTATAGTAGTTATATTCTTGTACATAGGAGGCAGTATTATAGTAGTTATATTCTTGTACATAGGAGCAGTATTATAGTAGTTATATTCTTGTACATAGGAGCAGTATTATAGTAGTTATATTCTTGTACATAGGAGCAGTATTATAGTAGTTATATTCTTGTACATAGGAGCAGTATTATAGTAGTTATATTCTTGTACATAGGAGCAGTATTATAGTAGTTATATTCTTGTACATAGGAGCAGTATTATAGTAGTTATATTCTTGTACATAGGAGCAGTATTATAGTAGTTATATTCTTGTACATAGGAGCAGTATTATAGTAGTTATATTCTTGTACATAGGAGGCAGTATTATAGTAGTTATATTCTTGTACATAGGAGCAGTATTATAGTAGTTATATTCTTGTACATAGGAGCAGTATTATAGTAGTTATATTCTTGTACATAGGAGCAGTATTATAGTAGTTATATTCTTGTACATAGGAGCAGTATTATAGTAGTTATATTCTTGTACATAGGAGCAGTATTATAGTAGTTATATTCTTGTACATAGGAGCAGTATTATAGTAGTTATATTCTTGTACATAGGAGCAGTATTATAGTAGTTATATTCTTGTACATAGGAGCAGTATTATAGTAGTTATATTCTTGTACATAGGAGGCAATTTTTATTGTGAAAACAAACAAACAAAAATACATTCTTACAATACAAAACCCAAAAATAACAGGCATTGTACACACAATGACTACTCAGCTAGAATGCCTATAGAATTATATTAAACTGATAAAGTCCACATTTGCTGGGGAGGAAAAAGAAGAGGGGGGGAAACAAAAAAACAAAACAAACACAAAATAACATATTTTCTGTTTTAAACCAAAGACACATTCCTCCATAATTTCCTATTATTCGGGTTACTCCTTATCTCTAATGACTTAACCCACTGGAGCTCAGACATTATTTGGTTTACGGCTGTGGTGTGGTGGAATGGCTCATTGTGTATAGACACGCGGGTTCTCATGTGCCAATGGTAGTATTTTATGACAGAAATGATCAGGTACATTGTCCCCCTGTCTACATTACTATTTCTGGATGGAACAGCATAGATGATGTCAGGATAAGTCAGGGACTGCAGTAATGGGATGTTTAGCTTTTGTGACACCTCTTCCCATATTCTCCTCCCACCCCTGCAGTCAGATATGAAGTGCTCCATCGTCTCCTCCTGCTGACAACCGAGAGGACAGTTCCTATCTGAAACACTTAAAAATTTTAGGTTACCCCTAACAAATAGCTTTCCATGTAATGACAACCAAGCTATGTCAAAGAATTTGGCGGGGAGACGTTTCCCATTGAGGAGCTTCAGACTTTCTTGTAAAGTGCTAGTCACACAATCCCTCAAGACTAGTGGAGAACAAAAGAAAGCCCTACAGATCCTCACATATAGATCTTTCCTTGGCTTACCCTCAATGTAGGACTTCTCTATCTTCCACCTTCTCACACACTTCAGCCCATAGTCCAGGTACTGGGGGAGGTAGTCACTCGTCCATCGACCCCTCTTGAGACTGCCGCCTCGCACCCAAGATTCTGCAAAAGGCAATATCCAGTCCCTGACACTGTTCACCCACAGGGAGCTGTTCTCTGAGTCCAGGCAACCAAAATTAACTTTTAGAAACATGGAGTCAAAGAACACCCTTGGATTCAGCATATCCAACCCACCCTCTCTCCTCTGTAGGTAGGTGATCCCTCTTTTTATCAGGTTCAACCTGTTCCCCCACAACAGTTGGAAGAACAGGCTAAAGAGCCTAGCGGAGAAAGATTCCGGCAAAGGAAAAACGACAGAGACATACAAGAAGACAGGGACCAGGTAAGTCTTCAACATTTTAACCCTTTCTCTATAGGTCAGCCTCCAGTTCTTCCATCGCTGAACCTTTGCATTTCCGGCTTCCAACTTCTCTTCCCAATTTAGTTTGCCGTTATCATCCCTCCCAAATTTGACCCCTAGGATTTTAATATAGGTGGAGGCTCTCACAAATTGTGGCAGATCAAAATCTGGATCACTGTCTGATATCCAAAGAGCTTGACTCTTCTCAAGGTTGACCAGAGACCCTGAGGCCTCCGAGTAACTTCTGATGGCTGCAGACAACATCTCCACCTCACGAGGCTCAGATATCACTACAGTCACATCATCCGCATAGGCAACAACACTCAGGGGCAGGCAATGGGGGACCGGCACCCCCTGAAAACTACACTCCTGCAGTGACCTCAGGAATGGGTCTAGGGCAAATACATACAGCAGTGGACTCAGTGGGCAACCTTGTCTCACCCCTGCCTCAACCCTGAAGGTATCACCCTGCCAACCATTGACCAGAGGAAAGCTCTCAGCCTCGCAATACAAAGTCTTCAGCCAATCGATGAATTGCCCCGGAATACCGTACTTTGACAAAGTGGCCCATAGATACTCATGATCTACTCTGTCAAAGGCTTTAGCCTGGTCAAGACTCACGACATATCTCCCACACCTCAGAGCTTTACATCTCTCAAACATCTCCCTTATCGAGAGGACTGCTCCAGAGATGTTCCGCCCTTTTACTGTGCCAAACTGACAGCCTGACAACAGTGCTGAGGACAGACAAACTAATCTAGAAAAAATAATTTTTGCCAGAATCTTTCTGTCGACATTCAAGAGGGCAATCGGCCTCCAGTTCTTGATGTCACTCGGCTCTTTACCTTTGGACAGCAGAATCAGCGAGGACACTCTCATGGATGGAGGCATCAGGTGACTTTCTAAACAATTTGTATATACATCCACGAGGATTGGGGCCAAGAGGTCTCTGAATGTCTTATAGAATTCTGCTGTTATCCCATCTGGACCTGGTGCCTTCTTCAGATGTAACTTATCAATGGCCTCTTTAACCTCCGCCACCGTCAAATCTGCTGTCAAAGGAGAAAAGTCCAAATCATTAGTATCAGGGAGCGGAGTTGCCTCCAAGAATTGGGTCATCTTGTCACTATCCAAAACCTTCCTCTGAAACAAGTCAGCATAGTAAGATCTCACCACCCCCAGGATACCCTCCCGAGATTCTTGCAAAACACCCTGGGGGTCAGTGAGACCGGTGACAGATTTATTTGCCACTCGCTCCCGGCAATTCTCAAAGGGATCAGGAGACCCTAAGGTCCCATAATCCCGTTCAAGAACCAGGGAGGTATACCTGCTGTACTGATACTGCCTCATCTCAGATTTCAGCCGGTCAATCCTTTGTTGGTCACCCCCTCCCGCCGAATAGAGTGACTCCAATTCTTTCCGCAGCTTGAGATACTGGCCATACTTACTCTTCCCCTTTATAACTGACAGTCTCTTTAAGAGGGATCTGATCTCATCCTTGACATCCTCCCACCAGTCGGCCATATTGCCATAAAAGTCCACTCTCTCTAGCTGACTCTGTATAAGAGAGTGAACATGACTCTGAACCGAAGGGTCTTCTAATAGACTGGAATTAAGTCTCCATAACCCTCTACCTGTCCCAGAACACTTTGTGACACCCAAACAGAAATATAAGGCCAGATGGTCTGAATAAGGGACGATCTTCTCATCTTTCTCACCAATGGTCTCTGTAGGACTCACCAGAGCTAAATCTATCCGACTTCTTCTTTCACCACAAAAATAAGTAAATTTTGGTTTACGACCACCCTGCACAAACACATCTGACAACCCGGCCTGTTGAATGATTCTGTTTAGAACCTTGGAGTCTCTGGTAAGAGGCCTATTAGAGGTCCTGTCACTAGATGCCCTGGCGGCATTAAAATCTCCAGCCATGATGATAGGGATAGATGTGAAGAGATATGGCTTCACTTCATTATAAAGGTTAATCCTTTCAGTCACTGTCTGCGAACCATAGATATTGATGAGACGGAGCCTCCTACCCCGAATAGTAACTTCCAGAATTAGGCACCTTCCCATCAATACCTCTGTCAACCTATGTATAGTTACATCATTGGTGTTAAAGAGGATAGAGACCCCGGCACTTGGTTCTACAGCCAGTGACCAAAAGGATGGACCAGACCGCCATTCACGCTCGGCTTCCCGTAAGAGTCCTAACGTATTTAAACGTGTCTCTTGTAGGAAGAATATATCAGCATCAAGAGACCTTAGATGTTCATAAACCGCATGCCTGGTCCTCCTCACTCTGACACTGTTCACATTACTGGAGAACACTTTAAGGTTGAAGTCAGCCATCAAAGCAAAGCAAAGCACAAGTAGCAGAGATATTACCCCCATCATCATAGATCTGAGTCTGAGCCCACCTGCCGACCACCTGTCTCCATGTCTGATTCGGACAGACGTTTAGCTCGCGGGGGTTTCCTTTTTGTGGGGGGGTCGCCCTCTTGGTCCTCATTAAATTCATCTACCACTCTCTTTAACTCTCTCTCCATCTCTTCCTCAGCGTCTGACTCTGATAGGACACCGTACCTATTTGTTATGGTCATGACACCTGACCCGGGGTCTACTTTCTTTTTGGAAGGTTTTTGGACAGTGGTCCATTCCCCCTCAGGCTTACGGCTGGTTTTGTCCTTCTTCCGTCTTTTCTGTGGATTTATTGATGCTGGGGCAGAAGACGACGTGCCCACAACCTGCTCAGTGACCTCCCCGTTCCCCTCAGTGGCTCCTGGCTGGGACTGGTCAGGCACTATGTCACCTATATTGTCACCCATATTGTGCTGAGGCTCGGGCGGTGTCACTGCTGACCCTGACAACAACATCTCCTCCTCTAGCCTAGGTCATCTGCCCCTTCCAGCAAGTCCTCATCAGGGAAGTCCTTACAAACATTATGCCAGGCGTCTGGACAGTCCCTGTGGGAGTGACCGATCCTACCACAGAGGTTGCACCGGATGTTCTGGCAGGTGGCGCTGACATGGCCGATCTCCCCGCATAAGTTACATTTTACCAGGGTGCACACACTCGCAATATGACCGGCCTTTCCGCATTTAAAACATTTTCTAGGCTGACCCGCATAGAAGCATACCCCTTTCTCCCGGCCAATAAAGAATGAGTTGGGCAGATGTTGGGTAATGTTGTTAACCTGCCGTAACTTTACCAGGACCTTCCACCCCCCAGTCCATATGCCATCCTCGTCCCTAGTCTTGGTGAGATCTGACATTAGGTCACAGTGTCTTTTTAGCCATACAACAATATCCTGGTAGGGTACCGACTCGTTCCAGAATATTATGGTGACGCTTGCTGTGTCTGGTCTAGAGATGGGGATGAGGCTGAACTTATTCCAGCCATCAGCATCTCTCACCCGGGAGAAATGAGCCCAGAAGCGGTCCAGGTCAGACATGAGTTTAAAGCTGACGTCATACCCCTGCCTGTCAGGAAGGTTTATCACTGCCAGGATGTTAGATGGCAGGAAACCCATTTGGTGGCACAGAAGTTCACGGACCACAAACCTCCTGTCAGGCAACTCCTCCTTGGCCCCTCTATGTCTGAACCTGACCACGTTCCTCCTCTTAAAAGCCTGACCTGTATAGTTCACATTAGATGTGAAGGATGGTGACCCACGGCTCCAGGCATTACCAGAGGAGACACCACCAGTTCCACCCTCCTGCTGAACTTGGGGGCGCTGTGGTGGCTGCTGACCGCCTGCACTATGGGGGTCTGACACTTCTGGTGTAACTAAAGGGGGGAAGTGCTGTTCATCAGACTGTACAGCCCCCTCCCCACCATCATCCTTAATACTCTGTGGGTCACAAGCCTCTGAAGGCTGACCCAATGGTGGACCCGAGTCTAGAGATGACCACAAATCCCACACAGACTGTGAAGCGCTCCCCTCTGCAGAAACATCATCAGTAACATCACATGCAGTCATATCAATGCAGTCACTGGCAGTATGATCCTGCTGTACAGAGCCCCCACAGTCCTGCTGAGCCATGACCTGCGAGCTCTCTGCTGCACTGCTGCCTTTAGGCGAGAGTCCACAGTCCTGCTGCTCTCTACTGCCCCCCAGGGCTTGTGGTGACTGCACTGCTACTGCAGAGTTACCTTCTGGTTTCAGTCCACAGTCCTGCTGCTCTCTACTGCCCCCCAGCGCTTGTGGTGACTGCACTGCTACTGCAGAGTTACCTTCTGGTTGGAGTCCATAGTCCTGCTTCACAGTACAAACTGCTGGAACTTGTGGTACCTTTTGAGGAGTCTCTGCATGTCTTTGCTGGTGCTGGACACTTTCTTCCACTTCTCTGTACAAATTCCCTTTCTCAAAAGGGAAGCTGGCTGGTCTGAGGACTGGTCTTGCACAGGCCTGCTGGGTGTCATCTGGACAGGTTAGAGACCTGGGTTTAGATGGAGATGGTTCTGGCGCAGGTCCTTCCTCATTTCTTTGCTGGTTCCTGAAGGATTCAGCGACTGGTCCCATCTGCTCCAGTACAGCCTCCATGTCCTGCACAGTGTCAGCGAGCTGCACAGCGAGGGAGCTCAGCTTCTTGTCATGAACAGCCTGATTGTTGGGGTTTGCTGCCTTTAGCTTATACACACAATCTATCTGCTTCTGCAGCTGTAGTTTAGTCTTTTTTAATGTCTCTAGTCTCTTGACCAGAGCTGGGATCCGCTCGGCCAGACATAGTTCTGGTGCACGCTGAGTATTGGGGGGCTGTGTCGGCAGTGTACTCACAGAATGGCTCCTTACAGGCGTCCCTCTGCTTGGTCCTTGCACTGGACTTGGTGCAGCCGTGGTCACTGCTGCGAGGTCACTATCTCCAGATTGGTGACTGGGCCCCTGGTTCTTCCCAGTGACCGCACTTGTGGCCCCATGAAGCCTTCCTGCAGTACTCCCTCTGGTCTCATCTGTCGTGTTGGCGACTTTTGCGCTGTTCCCACTTCCATAACGTGTGCGGTCAGACCGCATCAGGACAGACTGTTGCAGATTCTCCTGCATGGTCTGCTTCTCCAGGGATGTTCTCCTCTGTCTGCCTGCGGGTGGGGTGGATTGCACACCTGCAGCCATGCTCTCACTCAGTGATGTCTCCTTCTTTACTTCCAACACTTTCTTTTCTTCTTTGCTTCCTGCTGCACTGGGACTGGCAACACTCGGAACATTCCTTCCTTCCAAAGAAACTTTTGGATAATTATCCATGGTGTGAGAGGTCTGGGAATTGTTTCCCAGAATAGGCCTTGAAGCCTGGGCCTTGCTTGGGGAGCATTCCCACCCAGAGTGGCCCCGCCCTGGGCTTTCTCCAGACATCCAAAGCCTCAGGAGAGCTACTGACACACGTCCTCACAGCTAGGAGGCAGTATTATAGTAGTTATATTCTTGTACATAGGAGGCAGTATTATAGTAGTTATATTCTTGTACATAGAAACAGTATTATAGTAGTTATATTCTTGTACATAGGAGCAGTATTATAGTAGCTATATTCTTGTACATAGGAGGCAGTATTATAGTAGTTATATTCTTGTACATAGGAGCAGTATTATAGTAGTTATATTCTTGTACATAGGAGCAGTATTATAGTAGTTATATTCTTGTACATAGGAGCAGTATTATAGTAGTTATATTCTTGTACATAGGAGCAGTATTATAGTAGTTATATTCTTGTACATAGGAGGCAGTATTATAGTAGTTATATTCTTGTACATAGGAGCAGTATTATAGTAGTTATATTCTTGTACATAGGAGCAGTATTATAGTAGTTATATTATTGTACGTAGGAGGCAGTATTATAGTAGTTATATTCTTGTACATAGGAGGCAGTATTATAGTAGTTATATTCTTGTACATAGGAGCAGTATAATAGTAGTTATATTCTTGTACATAGGAGCAGTATTATAGCAGTTATATTCTTGTACATAGGAGTAGTATTATAGTAGTTATATTCTTGTACATAGGAGCAGTATTATAGTAGTTATATTCTTGTACATAGGAGCAGTATTATAGTAGTTATATTCTTGTGCATAGGAGCAGTATTATAGTAGTTATATTCTTGTACATAGGAGCAGTATTATAGTAGTTATATTCTTGTACATAGGAGGCAGTATTATAGTAGTTATATTCTTGTACATAGGAGGCAGTATTATAGTAGTTATATTCTTGTATATAGGAGCAGTATTATAGTAGTTATATTCTTGTACATAGGAGGCAGTATTATAGTAGTTATATTCTTTTACATAGGGGCAGTGTTATAGTAGTTATATTCTTGTACATAGGGGCAGTATTATAGTAGTTATATTCTTGTACATAGGAGGCAGTATTATAGTAGTTATATTCTTTTACATAGGGGCAGTGTTATAGTAGTTATATTCTTGTACATAGGGGCAGTATTATGGTAGTTATATTCTTGTACATAGGGGCAGTATTATAGTAGTTGTATTCTTGTACACAGGAGCAGTATTATAGTAGTTATATTCTTTTACATAGGGGCAGTGTTATAGTAGTTATATTCTTGTACATAGGAGGCTGTATTATAGTAGTTATATTCTTGTACATAGGAGCAGTATATAGTAGTTATATTCTTGTACATAGGAGCAGTATTATAGTAGTTATATTCTTGTACATAGGAGCAGTATTATAGTAGTTATATTCTTGTACATAGGAGACAGTATTATAGTAGTTATATTCTTGTACATAGGAGCAGTATTATAGTAGTTATATTCTTTTACATAGGGGCAGTGTTATAGTAGTTATATTCTTGTACATAGGGGCAGTATTATAGTAGTTATATTCTTGTACATAGGAGGCAGTATTATAGTAGTTATATTCTTTTACATAGTAGCAGTGTTATAGTAGTTATATTCTTGTACATAGGGGCTATATTATAGCACAGTAGTTTAACTCTTGTGCATTATGAGGACTATTATGATGCAAACGTTTAAAAATGAAATGCAAGCTTTTGGCTCCCAGGCCCAGGTGCAACTTCTACCTCTGTACACCTTATGATTTTTGGACTGACCACAGAGGCATGTACCAATCCTGAGAATTAAGGAACTACAGTGTTTATTCAGAGGAACTGCAGCTCTGCTCCATTCAGGTAATGAGCCTGGCTGTAGTTCCCTGCTTATCTGGTTGTATTTGTCTGAGCCTTTCCCCTTATACAGAGGTACACGGCAGGGATGTCTCTTATCCCTTATTTGCATTGGTAATGGATTTCATGACAGGTTTATTAAATAGCTGCAATCATATAGAGGGATGAAACATCGCGGGGATCACAGAGAAGCTATCCTTATACGCGAATGATATGCTGGTGTATCTGGGGGATACCAGGATGTCGCTGGAGGTGCTTTTGGAGGTGGTGGATGAATATGGGAGGTTTTCTGGCCTGAGGGTTAATTGGGCCAAATCAGTGCTCTAGTTGGTAGATGGGGGGGATGGGCGCTCGGTGTCACCTAGATCTAAGCTACTGGTTGTTGACCAATTTAAATATCTGGGAATCATAGTGCATAAATACATACAGCAATTTTTCCCACTCAACATTTTACCCACTATGGATTATTACCCAAAAGCTGAAGCCGTGGGAGACCCTTCCTCTGTCCCTCGTAGGGCTTATTAATATTTTTAAGATGATAATCTTACTCACACTTCTCTATATGTATAGGGCAGCACCAGTCGTCTCTCAGAAGTCCCACTTTGTTGACAAATTGCTGACTCCATTCCTCTGGGCCAATACGAAACCCAGATTAGCCAGAGACACTCGGAAAGCGCCATGTATTCGGGGCAGTCTGGCCCTGCCAGATATGGGTAGATACTATGTGCTGTCCGGCTGACATATGCGAGTTGGTGGGTGAGGGCTGATGCCAATAACCTGGCAACAGTGCTGCAAGCGGCACTTCTGGGATCCTATGAGGCTCTGACAAATTTCCTAATCAGAGCGGGCAAGTATTCAGTTAGGTGTCTTACTTCTAACATGACAGCGGTAATAAAAGTATGGAAGGAACACGTTTGGGTGTGGGGTGACAGAGCAGGAGGGGAAGGATGGTCTCCTGTGTTGCCATTATGGAGGAACTTAAAGCTACCAGAATTATACACACTACCTGAGTTTGAGCTTTGACCGCAGCATGGTATTTAGTATGTGACCCAATTGTACTCAGAGGGAGTCTTTAAAACCTTTCTAGATCTACAGGAGAAATTCCCCTTACCCCGGACTAGCCTCTTTAGATACTTCCAATTAAGACATGGCTGTGTAGAGCAATTTGGAAGAGGTAAGATCAAGGTAGAATATGGAGAGAGCGAAAAAAATTGCTAGACAAACAGTTTTGTATAAACCAGTATCTTCCTTTTATTTAGAGCTTCTGTCTCCACTGGCCTCCCCGCTGACCAGAGCTTTGACAAGCTGGCCGAAGGACATTCCGAGATTAGAGGACAGACATGAGAGGGAGCTTATGCATAATTGCAGCAGTCATATGTGCCAGAGATCAGTTGATACAAGTCAAATGGATTACAATGAATGCGCCGACTCAATAGCTCTTTATGTACGAGGTCTAATGGAGAGATTGGCACCTTGATCCATATGATCTGGGATAGCCCGATAATTGCAGAGTTTTGGTCAGCGGTCCATGAGTTCCTAAATTTGAAGCTAGGATTGCCGGCGGTATGTTTCCCTTGTTAGGACTGGTTAATGATCTGTTGCAAACCAAATACTCTAGGATGCTATATCGACTGCTAAAGTTCTTTGCTAGGAAGTCTATCCTGCTGAACTCGAAGCCCCCTAAAGCCCCCTCAGTCCAACATTGGATGCAACTCATCGAAGCAGCCTTGCCAATGTACAAAATGACTTACCTTGCTAGAGGAAGTCCAGAGAGATTTGATAAAACATGGGGTCTATGACTAGCTGCTAGAACATCAGTAGCTTAGCTGAAGGTGGGGAACCTGCGGCGCTGTGGTGGTGTGTATGAGTGAGTGAATGGTATTTAAATCCATAATGCAACTCTCAAGGAGCAACGGCGAAACTGCAGGCTTGAAGGAACACTACTGATAGACTTTTGTGGAGTTTGTATCATGTACCAAGCCACTCTTGCAATGTCTCATCGGTATGTGTGTTATTGGTTCAGTGAACGGTTTTAAATATTTATCTTTTAAAATGATAAATGAAAACTAAAAAAAATAAAAAAGGAAATTCGGCTTTGCAGCTAATAGAATTTTTCTTTAAAAGGGGTTGTCCGGGATCTAAGTAATTTTTAAAAATGTTAATAATCACCTTGACATGCCACAGTAAAGTCATCCTGATGCTTTGTCTATTTTTTTCTTCTCTGTTGCTCCTACGAGTCCCGGACGCTGCTGTCGGTATTGTTTACATATAAGCTCCTGCTCTATGTAATTTCCGGCTGCACTGCCTTATGGGTCCCACAAGGCTGCGTGACTCTGCAGCTGGACCTCACGAGCCTTACCCCTCCCCCTCATCATTATTCCTTCCCTAAAACCGCCTTTTTCTAAGGCTACTTTCACATTAGTGTTTTCAATTCCGCTTTTGAGATCCGTCATAGGGTCTCAATAGCGGAAGAAAACGCTTCAGTTTTGTCCCCATTCATTGTCAATGGGGACAAAACTGAACTGAACAAAACGGAGTGCACCAAAATACATTCCATTACCTTTGGTTGCTTCCTCATCGCAGACCGAAAAACGCTGCAAGCGGCATTTTTCTGTCCGCGATGTGGTGTGGAGCAAGATGAATCCGTCCTGGCACACAATGTAAGTCAATGGGGACAGATCCGTTTTCTCTGACACAATAGAAAATGGATCCGTCCCCCATTGACTTTCAATAGTGTTCAAGGCGGATCAGTCATGGCTATAGAAGACATAATATAACCGGATCCCTTCATGATGGATGCATGCGGTTGTATTATTGTAACGGAAGCGTTTTTGCAGATCCATGACGGATCGCAAAAAACGCTAATGTCAAAGTAGCCTAAGCCTACAAGCTGGATCCCTCGCTGCTTCCATGTATCTGCTCTCTACTAGCATTGCATAAAGACAATAGTGGCAGGGAGCGATCGGACTGGCATGTAGGGACATGGGAGGAGTGGTTAGCACCCATACTGTACCACATCCCGTTCACTGTAAATGACCATGGGAGGCATGCACTGTGCTAAATAGCATAGTTTGCTGCCTCCAATACAACCTCCTTCTTCTCCAAATAACACTTCTCTATGGTCGGAGATGTCATCGGCAGAGAGGGACGTTCCTTAGTGAGGCGACGTCCCTCCTCCAAATACTGCCTCCTTCTTCCTAGACTAATGCCCTCTGTGCCCGTTGATGTCACAGAGGACCGTGGGTTAGCTCCGACATTTCCCTCCTACTGACAGCCTCCTTGCTATCTCCAGAATTCCCCTGTGTGCTGGCGACATCACCGGGCTCCTTGCTAAGCGGAAGAAGAGGTTTAGCACACCAGTAAGGAGCCCGGTACAACACATGCCGGGCAAAAAAAATCACTTCCGGTCCTTGATTTCAGCATGAGGAATGTGGGCATCAAAGGCAAAGCAATGAAGGTAAAACCCACATGGAAGTATGCTATTAGGGAAATGTATCCTATTAACAAATAATCTCCGAACCCGGACAACCCCTTTAAATTCAGATCGAATCGCTTGTCACTATTAGACACCTTTACAAAATCCAGCAGTTCTGCCTGTATTTGATTTTTCTGCTGGGTCACTAGGTTGGCGCATTGATGCCTGCACTCAAGTAAAATATGCTGTTTTTAAGAACAATTTATAGATAGAATATGATTATACAGGATTGTTTAAAGTGTTTTGTCAGTGAAGAGAACTGAATCAAAAAGAAGACTCCGGAGATCCTGTAATCTGCGCGGGCAGCATAACATTCACATATAGAACTCTTTTAATCTAAATCTCTTTACAAGTTTCCTCTCATTAAAAACAAGTAGCATCCAAAGGGACATTTAGTAAAGGGGACATGACTCAGGGGAAGAACTCCGCTCTCCAATTAACTCAGAACAACAATACATTAGCACTTAACACAGTCTGTAAAATTAACACTTGTTCACATCAGAAGAACTGACAGACAACTTTCCAAATTATTAGAATGCTATACAGATATTGTGTAAATTAAGAAGAAGAAATCATTTTGTAAGCGTTGCCCAAATTGCAAGTTTCTGTTTGTCTAAAACTTAAAACTGCATCGTTAGGTTTAGAGGGGAAAAAAACTTTTTTAGATTTTCTTAGGGAAGTCTGAAATACTAGAGGGGTATCTTCTGTAGGATTTCCATCAATTATCCAAAAAGTTCTCTCTCTTTGGAGGACCTGACTAATCAGGGGGTGCAGTGATAGCAGTCACACCTACTATAGGCACTGGTGTTTGAAAACTCCTTTGTAAAAAGTGGTTCTGTGGTCTCCCTTTTAAAAAAACAGTAGCACACTGTGTTGGCTAAAACAGAAAACTTTATTTTTGCATTATTCACGCAATTGTCACACCACACGCTTGAACACTTATGAGTTTATCTCCTATAGGGGATAAAAACTTAGTAGTTGCAGTTCAAAATAGATAGAATACACCATTTATAATTCAACAATAACTGTCAGTTCCTAACTCTCTGTGCCCAAACATAATGAAAGGAAATACTATGGTCACTGTCCAGAACCACCGCCAGCCAGCAAACTCAGAATCTGCTACCACTCTTCATTAGCCATTCCAGTTAGTAGGAAGCTAAAACTAGCCTATGTTCATCACAAGTGCCCACCGGGAGCCCTAATGGACTTGGCTTCTAGGGATCTAGCTTACATCTACTGAGAAAAGTAGCAGAAAACAGTTGTGAGCTTGCTAGAAGCAGACCTATCCGAATGACAGAATGACCAGGGGTGCTATAAGCAGTAGACAAGCAAAGTCAAAGAGATAGATATGAACACCAAACCTACTTTACCTTGTAAGGTAACATTAACCCATATACAGTACAGACCAAAAGTTTGGACACACCTTCTCATTCAAAGCGTTTTCTTTATTTTCATGACTATGAAAATTGTAGATTCACACTGAAGGCATCAAAACTATGAATTAACACATGTGCAATTATATACATAACAAAAAAAAGTGAAAATATGTCATATTCTAGGTTCTTAAAAGTAGCCACCTTTTGCTTTGATTAGTGCTTTGCACACTCTTGGCATTCTCTTGATGAGCTTTAAGAGGTAGTCACCTGAAATGGTTTTAACTTCACAGGTGTGCCACAGTCCAAATACCAGATGTTTAAACACAATAGTAGAGAAGCGTACAAAACACAGGAGCCAAGATAACAAAATCACAGGCAAATGGCGATCACTGAGTTACTGACTTAAATCTTCTGTCTAGCTCTGTAATTGGATGCTGAGTCAGGAACCTGATTAGCTCAGTGATCAATCACATAGATACATTGAAAAACTGGCGCTTGGCTGGTCATCATAATAACAACCCTTCTAAAACAGCCATGCACTGATTCATGGCTAGGTCATTTCCTGACAAAAAAGCAGTGTCATTGCTGTGTATGCTTCATATCCCCCTATCAGCATTGGGGCATAAAGCATTACCAGTAGACTGGTCCTGGCTAGGGATGAGCGGACCCGTGGATGTTCGGGTTCACCGGGCTCGGCCGAACTTCGCGTCAAAGTTCGGGTTCGGGAACCGAACTCGAACCCGAACCCCATTGAACTCAATGTGGACCTGAACTTTGGTGCACTAAAATGGCTATAAATAGTCGTAGTATGGGCTAGAGGGCTGCAAAAGGAAGCAAAACAGGGGTAAGAGCAGGACAGTTGCCCTGCAAACAAATGTGGATAGGGAAATAAATTAACATAACATAGAATAGAAAAAAAATAATAATAATAATCTTGAACTAGAAGGCAGAGGTCAAAGTGGAGTAGGAGGTTGAGGAAGTGGTGGACGTAGCGGTGTAGGTGGAAGCGGCGGTGGAGGAGGTAGCCAACACTGTTTTTGTTTTATTTTTTTAATTAATTTTTTTCCTTTACTTATTTTTATTTTTTTATACATTTTTTTTATTTATTTTTTGTCTACTCAGCACAAGGTATGGACAAGTCCTGTGGGATCCATGCCTGGTTCATTTTAATGAACGTGAGCTTGTCCACGTTGGCTGCGGACAGGCAGCTGCGCTTGTCTGTGATCACCCCCCCCTGCCGTGCTAAACACACGTTTGAACAATACACTTGCTGCCGGGCAGTCCAGCATCTCCAAGGTGTAAAAGGCAAGCTCAGGCCATGTGCCTAATTTGGAGACCCAGAAGTTGAATGGGGCAGACCCATCAGTCAGTACGTGTAGATGTGTGCACACATACTGCTCCACCATGTTGCTGAAATGCTGCCTCCTGCTAAGACATTCCATATCAGCTGGTGGTGCTGGTCATGATAAACCGCTGCTAAGGTAACGCCCCAATCATCTGACACCTCGACGCGCGTTTCACTCTGCAAAGCTTTGTCAGGAGGTCAGGAGGGAGCAACAGGAGTCTGAGATCTTTTGTGGTTTTTGAGGTGGTCATGCAGGTGGTGCCCAGGTTTAGAACATTCATGCCTCGCTTCAGGCTCTGATTGCACAGCGTGCAAACCACTTGTGTCTTTTCTTTGAGAAAAACATTGTCTGAAGAACTGCCACGCCAGGGAACTCCATGGAGCTGGCTTTGGTGTGCTCAGTCCCTGGGTGCGGTGGGCAGTAGCAGGCTTACTGTCTAGGGGACAGCCGCTCCGCTTTTGCACCCTGCTCCCTCTTTTGCTGTGCGGCTGGCGCTGTGTGACTACCACCTCTTCCTTCGAACTGCACATGTCACTCACATGACCTTGATTCCATGTGGGGTCTAGGACCTCATCATCCTCCACATCATCTTCCACCCACTCTTCACCCCTGCCCTTCTTGCCGGTCTGCAGCAGTTGGCACCTGTGTTTCGTCCTCATCATCAGAGACGTGCTGGGGCGGTCCTCCCATGTCCACATCCTGAAACATAAGTGGTTGGGCATCAGTGCACTCAATCTCTTCCACTTCTGGTGCAGGGCTAGGTGGGTGGCCCACGGAAACCCCGCCAGCAGAGTCATCAAAAAGCAGAAGAGGCTGCTGCATGACTTGGGGCTCAGACTGCTTGGCTGATTTGCAAGTGTGAGGTGAAAGACAGATGCCCATGGGCTGCAGGTGCCAACTCTGATCTTTCAGCATGAGACTGGGTGGGAGACAATGTGAAGGAACTGGATCCACTGTCAGCCACCCAATCTACTATCGCCTGTACTTGTTCTGGTCTCACCATTCGGGCATAAAAAATGACGCTAAATGTCCTGTCGCCTACTGGCATCTGACAAAGGTGTTTCATTTGGGCGTGTAGCTGGCACAGATCGGCCACGTCCTCTCTCTGCAACAGGAGCTCCACCAGCAGCACCACGACCTGGGCCACGTCCCTTATTTGATGCTCTCCTCATTCTTTGAGTTCACCCACCGAACTAACAGACAGATTAACTATATTAATTTCCCTGTCACGTATGCAGTGCAGGTGTATCTAACACCAAAAATGGGTATATGTCACCCATCAAACAGACGGATTAACTATTATATTTTTGTGTCAGGGGTACAAAAATGGTGTATTGCACCCACAAAAATTCACTATAGGTCACCCACAGAATTAACAGCCAGATGAATTATTATATTTCTGTGTCAGGGGTACAAAAATGGTGCATTGCACCCTCAAAAAATCGCCATAGGTGACCCACAGAATTAACAGCCAGATTTATTATTATATTTCTGTTTCAGGGTGCAAAGCTGGTGTATTGCACCCACAAATAATTATTATAGGTCACCCACAAAACAAGCAGACAGATACCTAACACTCTCCCTGGCTTCAGCTGTCTGTTTCCTGTCCCTGCACTATTCAGAGCTGATGGGCGGTGCTACACGTGATCCAGCTTGTATAGAGGCTAAGTCACATGATGCACCGGCCAATCACAGCCATGCCATTACTAGGCATGGCTGTGATGGCTTCTAAGTGCCCAAAGCTTAAAAATTTGTAGATTGGCTGCCCTGCAGTCTTTCTAAAGCTTTAGTGAATGCCCAAACACCGAACTTGAACCCAAACTTTTCGGGTTTGGGTCCGGGTACCCGAACTCTCAAAGTTTGGTACGGACCCGAACTTTACAGTTCTGGTTCGCTCAACACTATTCCTGGCCATGCACTGATGCTGATACATCCTCTTCTTAAGGATACATAATCAACATCTCTGAGGTGGACACACATGTTCAGTTCCATCCTTCAACTACCACCAACTGTATCTACTGTTAGAAGCTGTTACAGTTACAGGGAGGGAGCTGCAGCAGAAAGGACCCCCCCCCCCCCCATCCCCCCTTGAGCTGCCAGCTAGAAATAAATCTAGCAGAGCAATTAGAGCAATGAACAGGGAGAACTCCGGATCCATCTGAGGCTATAGTAGAGATTGTCAATACTATGCGATGTCTGATTTTTATTTAAATTAATCATAGGATAATCCCTTTAGTGATACTGTTCAGGGGCGTAGCTATAGGGGGTGCAGAGGTAGCAGTCGCTACCGGGCCCAGGAGCCTGAGGGGGCCCAAAGACCTTTGTGCTGCACAAGAAGCTACCAATATTATAGAAAGTGCATGCTGGTCAAGTTACACCTCTGGCTGGAGGGAAGGGGTTAGGTCAAGAATTTGGCATGGGGGGAGTGCCGTTTCAATTTTTGCCTCAGACAGCACGAAGGCTAAGTGCTTGCCTGCCCCTGGCCATAACGCACTGAGGGAAAGGGGGCCCAAGGTGAACTTTTGCCCCAGGGCCCATGAGTGTTTAGCTACGCCCCTGATACTGTTGGTACTAAAGGTGCTTCCTACTCCTCTGCAGATGCATGTCACCAGTAGGTTTGCTGATTTTCACACTGACTGGTCACTCCCTGCAGCCTCGGCCTCTCTGATCCACTTAATGACCTGACTGCTCTGGAGATGATGCACCTGCATGCAGGGTCCACTGCTCTAGAATGCACCAACTGGAAGGCTGCTGCTGTCCTCTTGCAATGTGCCGCCCCCCAAGGGTGATTAAGTGCCAGTGTTTAGGAATGCTGAGCGATGATGCGGCCTTAATAGTTTGTGTCACGGTGCTCCTACCTGGGTACTGTCACTCCACAGGGTTAGGCTCTGTAGCAACAAAGGAGCTGTAATTGGTGGAGTAAGTAGAGTCCAGACTTCGTAAAGTTCAACGGTTTTTACTTGAATAAACTTGCAATAAACTTGTGTCCACCAAACAATATGTGATCTTTTTCTTGGCTTCAGAAGGCTAAGGGTAAAATGGCAGGTAAACTTGAATACTTTGCTTTAGTTCCCCCTCTCTGCTGTGCTAATCTCTGGCTTTAGTCTGCTTACTGGACTGTCTAGCGTTTTTGGTTCTATTGAGGGGGGTGCCTTTGGCTGTTGACCCACTCGTAATACTCAGTGGGGTGCCTCTGGCTGTTGACCCACTCGTAATACTCAGTGGGTTGCCTTTGGCTGCTGACCTCCTCGTAATACTCAGTCTATAAACTGCAAAGAGTGGGGTGCTTTCCAAGCTGCTTTCCTTGGAAGACTTCTGCTGCAGAAGGGGAGAACACCCCCCTCATTGCGCCATGTCTGGTCCCTTTGGACTCTAAACTCAGGATAGGTCATCAATATCAGATCGGCGGGGTTCCCAGGTGTCAGACCCGGTTCAGCTGTATGAGGAGATTGCTGAGGATAGGTCATCAAAATGAAAAGCCTGGAGAACCCCTTTAAGTTGAATGCCAGTATTAGCCACCAGGAAAAAAAAGGAATGATTTGTATAGCCCACCCGGGAATGAGGAATTAACCCATTATTTTTAGGATTTACGAAAACCTACTGTACAGAAGATACTGGGACTTGACACATTTTCCTACATAGAGTTCAGTCAGCGCAATTTTTAGCACCTTTAATATATCTGTCACTTGTCAGTGGGAAGATACATTAACAGGATGCAATTATAGAATCATGTAATTGTTTAATGGACTGAAATGACAGAATCTGACATAGTGTGTCTCCAAACATGGTGAAAAGGAAAGATGTCATTTACTTAGTATAGAAAGACAGAGAATGAGGGAATTGCAAAAGTATTCAACCTCCTATACAGTCAAGACATTGGTATGGATTGAAAATCTATAAACGTACAAGTCATTTTACAGAACATTAAAAAAATACTTAGAAAAAGCTTTTTGCATAAGTATTCAACCCCTGTGTGCAATGCATGCTCAAATATACAGCATCTGCCTTAAAAATGACTTCAGACTTTGATTACACACAACATAGTTGGATAACTAGTCGCTCTCATCATTGTGCCTCTGTGGATAGTTCTGTATCCTACTTGCACATATAGACCTCATACAGTATGGCACTATGTGCCGCCATATGGTGCCTTTAGATGCAGAGAACAGCTGTGTATAGACGACATATTTTCTGTGTATTCCAATGTACAGTAAGTAATAAGATGGATATTCATGAGTGTTCGTCCCCTGACTGGTACTTTTGCACAAAATCATCTTGTAATAGGGCCACTCTTTGTACATTGGCCCCCTAACTATTATAGTGATGAGCGTCAGGGGCTATATTCGAATTCGCGATATTTCACGAATATTTGGGCGAATATTCGTCATATATTTGCAAATTCGCTATATTCGTTCATTATTTTTTATCAATGCAAAAATCGCAATGTAAAATGCGCTTACTGCGCATGCGCAAAAGGGCCGTGGCCTAGTTTAGCGACTGTTTTCAATCTCCCCGAAGTTTGAGGAGATTGGAAAACATGGTTGGCAGCAATTTTTGCAACAGTGAGGAAGAACTCCTGATCACTGTAAGCAATTTGACATTTAATTACATTTCACATGCATGGCAGAATAATCGCTTTATAGGCAGATAGACTGTTTTTAAAATATTTGCGATTGCGAAAAATCATCACTTATGATGCGAATGTTTTTTCGCAATACATACAACTTCACACTTTATCAGATCTAAGTAGATATTACTGATTGGTGCACTAAGTATTGGCGTGACATCGCAGCACTATGTCTGTAGCATGTATGTATGGACAGCACAGAAATATCTCTCACATGCACATTGCACATCCATTTTCCTGCCGCACACTATATACCGCACACAGTCTATAGATTAGAGTTTGTGTCCTGTTGGTCAGGACTCAGGAGAAGCTTTCTTTGTCTGACCGCCAGTATTTGCTGGTTCATTTAGAGTTACCCAGGGTGCACCACGGGGAGGCGAACCAGCTCTACACCCCATACCGTACCATCACTTCACTAGACAGGTACATCTCTGCTCAGCTGGCCAATATCCGATTGCTCAGACCCCACACACATACAATCGCAATACAATCCGATCTTATAACGGTAACATTACATCTAATATTTCCCCTTCAAAGACTTAAATACTTTTTGATGTTTTGTTGAGGACATTATTTTCAATACTTGAATTAAAAAAAATTGGGATTATATGCTCGCAGCGCATGTTGAGGTGGGGCTATGACCGGACCTGGGTCCAGGCTGAGAAGCAGAAGATTGTGAGGGAGATCCGTTTCGAGCTCTTAAGAAAGTATAATGGCAATCACCCTAGGATGGCCATATTAAAGAAATGGTCTGATTTGAAGAGGAGGAACTCAGAGATCCGTGACAGAATATGCCCAGGTACAATGCGTACATTACTTTTGTATCTCTCTCCACCACTCTGTAATGGATATAAACAGTTATGAAAATAAGTATTTCATCCCTTTACAAATGATTACTTATTAACTGGTGTGACATGTAGCAAATCAGCAGGTTACATCATACATCTCTACCTCGCCATGAGTATACAGTGCCTTGCAAAAGTATTCACCCCCCTTGACTTTTTTTGTATTTTGGTACCTCACTTCCTGGAATTAACATGGATTGTTTGAGGATTTGCATCATTTAATTTACAGAACCACAACTTTGAAGATGTTTTTTTTTATTATTATTGTGAAGCAAACAACAAATAGGACAAAATAGCAGAAACAGTCAATGTGCATAACTATTCACCCCCCTAAAGTCAATACTTTGTAGAGCCTCCAAGTCGCTTTGGATAAGTCTCTACGAGCTTGCCACATCTTACCACTGGGATTTTTGACCATTCCTCTTTGCAAAACTGCTCCAGCTCCTTCAAGTTGGATGGTTTGCGCTTGTGACCAGCAATCTTTAGGTCTGACCACAGATTTTCTATTGGATTGAGATCTTGGGTTTGACTCGGCCATTCCAACACATTTACATGTTTCCCCTTAATCCACTCAAGTGTTGCTTTAGCCGAGTGTTTGGGGTCATTGTCCTGCTGGAAGGTGAACCTCCGTCCTAGCCTCAAATCACACACAGAGTGGTACAGGTTTTGCTGAAGAATATCCCTGTATTTAGCACCATCCATCTTTGCCTTAACTCTGACCAGTTTCCCAGTCCTGGCTGCTAAAAATTCATCCCCACAGCATGATGCAGCCACCACCAGGTCTCACTGTGGGGATGGTGATCTTTGGGTGATGTGATGTGTTGGGTTTGTGCAAGACATAGCGTTTTCTTTAATGGCTGAAAAGTTCAATTTTAGTCTCATCAGACCAGAGTACCTTCCTCCATACAATTTGGGAGTCTCCCACATGCCTTTTTCGCAAACTCACAACGTGCCTTTTTGTTTTTAGCTGAAAGCAATGGCTTTCTTCTGGCCACTCTGCCATAAAGCCAAACTCTATGAAACGTACGGCTTATTGTCGTCCTGTGTACAGATACTCCATTCTCTGCTGTGGAACTCTGCAGCTCCTCCAGGGTTACCTTAGGTCTCTGTACTGTCTCTTGGATTAATGCCCTCCTTACCCGATCTGTGAGTTTTGGTTGGCGGCCGTCTCTTGGCAGGTTTGCTGTTGTGCCATGTTCTTTCGATTTGGTTATGATAGATTGGATGGTTCTCCTGGGGATCATCAAAGATTTGGATATTTTTTATAACCTAACCCTGACTTGTACTTCTCAACAACATTGTCCCTTACTTGTTTGGAGAGTTCCTTGGTCTTCATGGCAGTGTTTGGTTAGTGACGCCTCTTGCTTAGGTGTTGAAGCCTCTGGGGCCTTTCAGAAAAGGTGTGTATATGTAATAACAGATCATGTGACACTTAGATTGCACACAGGTGGACATCATTTCACTAATTATGTGACTTCTGAAGGTAATTGGTTGCACCAGAGCTTTTTATGGGCTTCCTAACAAAGGGGGTGAATACATACGCACATGCCAATTTTCTGTTTTCTATTTCTAAACAATAGTTTTATTTATATATTTTTCTCACTTCACTTCACCGACTGAGACTATTGTGTTCTGATCCATCACATTAAATTCAGATTAACAAAACATTGAATTTAAAGCTGTAATGTAACTAAATACGAAAAAAGTCAAGGGGGGTGAATACTTTTGCAAGGCACTGTATATATATATTTATACACACAGCAAGCTACAGATGTATGATGTAACCAGCTGATTTGTTGCGTTTCACACACACATAAATATTTATATATGTGTATGTGTGTATATACATAAACTGCAATCATTCTGTATTACAGTAAAAGGCCCAGTACATTATTACATTAGATACATCCCCCACTTAATTTGCATTTGTTATGAGTTCTGAGTTGTTTGTCTAAATTCTGAACATTGTGTGATTACAGGGGTTCCTGTTCCCTCCGTCTGCTGCAAGCCTTTGACAGAGGATCTGGAGGTGGTGGTGTTGTCCGCCGAGCAGGAGGAGGGAGAGGAGAGAGAGCAGGCAGGACCCTCCCAGCAGCATGAGGCGCCACCCCCACCTGATGTGGGCTAAGAGGTGGAGGTGCAAGAGACTGAACCCTCCCTGGATCTGGATTCCCCCCACCCAGCTCCTGATGACGACGAAGAGGAGGAGGTTGTCACCAGTCTCCGCCAGGAGGGTAAATATGTGCACATAGCAATATAATTCCGTATCCATGACTCTTAATCTGAATTGCAAGTAATTTTCATATATTTTTTTTTATCCTAACAATACTGATTAAAAAAAATTAGGTAGATGCAGCAGGAGCATGAAGCCAGCATGCACGAGATGTGGAAGCTGATGTGCAAGCAGATGCAGAAGATAGAGGCGCTGCACCTCAAACGGGTGCAGGAGATGTTGGAACTTCATGACCAACTAAGAAAGTTGCCATAGAGGCATGTTTGTAAATAAATATATTTTTTCAGTTCTAAAGTGTGCCTCCATTTTTTTTATATTGTTTTGTTTTTGTGTAAATTTGAACAATAAGGTTGAAGTAAGGCCCCTTTAGTCCAGGGTCAAACTCATCAGGATCAGGACAGACAGTAGCAGCAGCAGGTAAATGGTAACGGGATAGTATAAGGCCTATACATAGATTAGCCAAAATCATCAGAACAGACAGCAGCAGCATGTAAGTGGTAACGGGGTAGTATAAGGCCTACACATAGCTCGGCCAAACTCATCAAAACAGATAGCAGCAGGAGTAGCATGTAAATAGTAATGGGATAGAATAAGGCCTACACATAGCTCAGCCAAACTCATCAGGACATACAGCAGCAGCAGCATGTAAATGGTAACGGGGTAGTATAAGGCCTACACATAGCTGGGCCAAACTGAGTCAGAACAGACAGGAGCCAATTCTTTGTTTGTAGCAGGAATATGTTCACAGGAATGGGCCCCTGCCAGATCGGGGCAACACCAAAAATAAACGTATACACCTCTGAGAGCAGCAAGTTCTTCGTCTACAACAGAAATGTGTTCCCATGCATACAAATATTCCTTTGACAATTTTTTTTCAAAGGATTTTTAAGATTGTAAAGCCCGCAAGAAACAATAATAATAAAATTATATGTATATACTTTGATAGATAGATATATATAGATGTATATATATATAAAAACACATGCCTTGGCACAGCCTCCAGAAACTGTGCTTCTAATCACCCCAAAGCGACGTTTATAGAGTTGAGCGAACACCTGGATGTTCGGGTTCGAGAAGTTCGGCCGAACATCCCGGAAATGTTCGGGTTCGGGATCCGAACCCGATCCGAACTTCGTCCCGAACCCGAACCCCATTGAAGTCAATGGGGACCCGAACTTTTCGGCACTAAAAAGGCTGTAAAACAGCCCAGGAAAGAGCTAGAGGGCTGCAAAAGGCAGCAACATGTAGGTAAATCCCCTGCAAACAAATGTGGATAGGGAAATGAATTAAAATAAAAATTAAATAAATAAAAATTAACCAAAATCAATTGGAGAGAGGTCCCATAGCAGAGAATCTGGCTTCACGTCACCCACCACTGGAACAGTCCATTCTCAGATATTTAGGCCCCGGCACCCAGGCAGAGGAGAGAGGTCCCGTAACAGAGAATCTGTCTTCATGTCAGCAGAGAATTAGTCTGCATGTCATAGCAGAGAATGAGGCTTCACGTCAGCCACCACTGCAACAGTCCATTGGCATATATTTAGGCCCAGCACCCAGGCAGAGGAGGGAGGTCCCGTAACAGAGAATCTGTCTTCATGTCAGCAGAGAATTAGTCTGCATGTCATAGCAGAGAATGAGGCTTCACGTCAGCCACCACTGCAACAGTCCATTGGCATATATTTAGGCCCAGCACACACACAGGCAGAGGAGAGAGGTCCCGTAACAGAGAATCTGGCTTCATGTCAGCAGAGAATTAGTCTGCATGTCATAGCAGAGAATCAGGCTTCACGTCACCCACCACTGCAACAGTCCATTGGCATATATTTAGGCCCAGCACCCAGGCAGAGGAGGGAGGTCCCGTAACAGAGAATCTGTCTTCATGTCAGCAGAGAATTAGTCTGCATGTCATAGCAGAGAATGAGGCTTCACGTCAGCCACCACTGCAACAGTCCATTGGCATATATTTAGGCCCAGCACACACAGGCAGAGGAGAGAGGTCCCGTAACAGACAATCTGGCTTCATGTCAGCAGAGAATCAGTCTGCATGTCATAGCAGAGAATGAGGCTTCACGTCACCCACCACTGCAACAGTCCATTGGCATATATTTAGGCCTAGCACACAGGCAGAGCAGAGAGGTCCCGTAACAGACAATCTGGCTTCATGACAGCAGAGAATCAGTCTGCATGTCATAGCAGAGAATGAGGCTTCACGTCACCCACCACTGCAACAGTCCATTGGCATATATTTAGGCCTAGCACACAGGCAGAGCAGAGAGGTCCCGTAACAGACAATCTGGCTTCATGACAGCAGAGAATCAGTCTGCATGTCATAGCAGAGAATGAGGCTTCACGTCACCCACCACTGTAAGAGTCAATTTTCATAAATTTAGGCCCAGAACCCAGGCAGAGGAGAAAGGTCCCGTAACAGACAATCTGGCTTCATGTCAGCAGAGAATCAGTCTTCATATCATAGCAGAGAATCAGGCTTCACGTCACCCACCACTGCAACAGTCCATTGGCATATATTTAGGCCTAGCACACAGGCAGAGCAGAGAGGTCCCGTAACAGACAATCTGGCTTCATGACAGCAGAGAATCAGTCTGCATGTCATAGCAGAGAATCAGGCTTCACGTCAGCCACCACTGCAACAGTCCATTGGCATATATTTAGGCCTAGCACACAGGCAGAGGAGAGAGGTCCCGTAACAGACAATCTGGCTTCATGTCAGCAGAGAATCAGTCTTCATATCATAGCAGAGAATCAGGCTTCACGTCACTCACCACTGTAAGAGTCAATTTTCATAAATTTAGGCCCAGAACCCAGGCAGAGGAGAAAGGTCCCGTAACAGACAATCTGGCTTCATGTCAGCAGAGAATCAGTCTTCATATCATAGCAGAGAATCAGGCTTCACGTCACCCACCACTGTAAGAGTCAATTTTCATAAATTTAGGCCCAGAACCCAGGCAGAGGAGAAAGGTCCCGTAACAGACAATCTGGCTTCATGTCAGCAGAGAATCAGTCTTCATATCATAGCAGAGAATCAGGCTTCACGTCACCCACCACTGCAACAGTCCATTGGCATATATTTAGGCCTAGCACACAGGCAGAGCAGAGAGGTCCCGTAACAGACAATCTGGCTTCATGTCAGCAGAGAATCAGTCTTCATATCATAGCAGAGAATCTGGCTTCACGTCACCCACCACTGCAACAGTCCATTGGCATATATTTAGGCCTAGCACACAGGCAGAGCAGAGAGGTCCCGTAACAGACAATCTGGCTTCATGACAGCAGAGAATCAGTCTGCATGTCATAGCAGAGAATGAGGCTTCACGTCAGTCACCACTGCAACAGTCCATTGGCATATATTTAGGCCTAGCACACAGGCAGAGGAGAGAGGTCCCGTAACAGACAATCTGGCTTCATGTCAGCAGAGAATCAGTCTGCATGTCATAGCAGAGAATGAGGCTTCACGTCAGCCACCACTGCAACAGTCCATTGTCATAAATTTAGGCCCAGCACCCAGGCAGAGGAGAGAGGTCCCGTAACAGACAATCTGGCTTCATGTCAGCAGAGAATTAGTCTGCATGTCATAGCAGAGAATCAGGCTTCATGTCAGCCACCACTGCAACAGTCCATTGGCATATATTTAGGCCTAGCACACAGGCAGAGGAGAGGTTCATTCAACTTTGGGTAGCATCGCAATATAATGGTAAAATGAAAATAAAAATAGGATTGAATGAGGAAGTGCCCTGGAGTCCAATAATATATGGTTATGGGGAGGTAGTTAATGTCTAATCTGGACAAGGGACGGACAGGTCCTGTGGGATCCATGCCTGGTTCATTTTTATGAACGTCAGCTTGTCCACATTGGCTGTAGACAGGCGGCTGCGTTTGTCTGTAATGACGCCCCCTGCCGTGCTGAATACACGTTCAGACAAAACGCTGGCTGCCGGGCAGGCCAGCACCTCCAAGGCATAAAAGGCTAGCTCTGGCCACGTGGACAATTTAGAGACCCAGAAGTTGAATGGGGCCGAACCATCAGTCAGTACGTGGAGGGGTGTGCACACGTACTGTTCCACCATGTTAGTGAAATGTTGCCTCCTGCTAACACGTTGCGTATCAGGTGGTGGTGCAGTTAGCTGTGGCGTGTTGACAAAAGTTTTCCACATCTCTGCCATGCTAACCCTGCCCTCAGAGGAGCTGGCCGTGACACAGCTGCCTTGGCGACCTCTTGCTCCTCCTCTGCCTTGGCCTTGGGCTTCCACTTGTTCCCCTGTGACATTTGGGAATGCTCTCAGTAGCGCGTCTACCAACGTGCGCTTGTACTCGCGCATCTTCCTATCACGCTCCAGTGCAGGAAGTAAGGTGGGCACATTGTCTTTGTAGCGTGGATCCAGCAGGGTGGCAACCCAGTAGTCCGCACAGGTTAAAATGTGGGCAACTCTGCTGTCGTTGCGCAGGCACTGCAGCATGTAGTCGCTCATGTGTGCCAGGCTGCCCAGGGATAAGGACAAGCTGTCCTCTGTGGGAGGCGTATCGTCATCGTCCTGCCTTTCCCCCCAGCCACGCACCAGTGATGGACCCGAGCTGCGTTGGGTGCCACCCCGCTGTGACCATGCTTCATCCTCATCCTCCTCCACCTCCTCCTCATCCTCGTCCTCCTCGTCCTCCAGTAGTGGGCCCTGGCTGGCCACATTTGTACCTGGCCTCTGCTGTTGCCAAAAACCTCCCTCTGAGTCACTTCGAAGAGACTGGCCTGAAAGTGCTAAAAATGACCCCTCTTCCTCCTCCTCCTCCTCCTCCTCCTCCTGGGCCACCTCCTCTTCCATCATCGCCCTAAGTGTTTTCTCAAGGAGACATAGAAGTGGTATTGTAACGCTGATAACGGTGTCATCGCCACTGGCCATGTTGGTGGAGTACTCGAAACAGCGCAACAGGGCACACAGGTCTCGCATGGAGGCCCAGTCATTGGTGGTGAAGTGGTGCTGTTCTGTAGTGCGACTGACCCGTGCGTGCTGCAGCTGAAACTCCACTATGGCCTGCTGCTGCTCGCACAGTCTGTCCAGCATGTGCAAGGTGGAGTTCCACCTGGTGGGCACGTCGCATATGAGGCGGTGAGCGGGAAGGCCGAAGTTACGCTGTAGCGCAGACAGGCGAGCAGCAGCAGGATGTGAACGCCGGAAGCGCGAACAGACGGCCCGCACTTTATGCAGCAGCTCTGACATGTCGGGGTAGTTGTGAATGAACTTCTGCACCACCAAATTCAGCACATGCGCCAAGCAAGGGATGTGCGTCAAATTGGCTAGTCCCAGAGCTGCAACGAGATTTCGCCCATTATCACACACCACCAGGCCGGGCTTGAGGCTCACCGGCAGCAACCACTCGTCGGTCTGTTGTTCTATACCCCGCCACAACTCCTGTGCGGTGTGGGGCCTGTCCCCCAAACATATGAGTTTCAGAATGGCCTGCTGACGTTTACCCCGGGCTGTGCTGAAGTTGGTGGTGAAGGTGTGTGGCTGACTGGATGAGCAGGTGGAAGAAGAGGAGGAGGAAGCCGAGAAGGAGGAGGTGGCAACAGGAGGCAAAGAATGTTGCCCTGCGATCCTTGGCGGCGGAAGGACGTGCGCCAAACAGCTCTCCGCCTGGGGCCCAGCTGCCACTACATTTACCCAGTGTGCAGTTAGGGAGATATAGCGTCCCTGGCCGTGCTTACTGGTCCACGTATCTGTGGTTAGGTGGACCTTGCCACAGATGGCGTTGCGCAGTGCACACTTGATTTTATCGGATACTTGGTTGTGCAGGGAAGGCACGGCTCTCTTGGAGAAGTAGTGCCGGCTGGGAACAACATACTGTGGGACAGCAAGCGACATGAGCTGTTTGAAGCTGTCTGTGTCCACCAGCCTAAATGACAGCATTTCATAGGCCAGTAGTTTAGAAATGCTGGCATTCAGGGCCAGGGATCGAGGGTGGCTAGGTGGGAATTTACGCTTTCTATCAAATGTTTGTGAGATGGAGAGCTGAACGCTGGCGTGTGACATGGTTGAGACGCTTGGTGACGGAGGTGGTGGTGGTGGTGTTGGTGGTACATCCCCTGTTTGCTGGGCGGCAGGTGCCAACGTTCCTCCAGAGGCGGAGGAAGAGGCCGAGGCGGCAGCAGCAGAATAGGCCGAGGCGGCAGCAGCAGAAGAGGTAGCAGGGGGAGCCTGAGTGACTTCCTTGGTTTTAAGGTGTGTACTCCACTGCAGTTCATGCTTTGCATGCAGGTGCCTGGTCATGCAGGTTGTGCTCAGGTTCAGAACGTTAATGCCTCGCTTCAGGCTCTGATGGCACAGCGTGCAAACCACTCGGGTCTTGTCGTCAGCACATTGTTTGAAGAAGTGCCATGCCAGGGAACTCCTTGAAGCTGCCTTTGGGGTGCTCGGTCCCAGATGGCGGCGGTCAGTAGCAGGCGGAGTCTCTTGGCGGCGGGTGTTCTGCTTTTGCCCACTGCTCCCTCTTTTGCTACGCTGTTGGCTCGGTCTCACCACTGCCTCTTCCTCCGAACTGTGAAAGTCAGTGGCACGACCTTCATTCCATGTGGGGTCTAGGACCTCATCGTCCCCTGCATCGTCTTCCACCCAGTCTTGATCCCTGACCTCCTGTTCAGTCTGCACACTGCAGAAAGACGCAGCAGTTGGCACCTGTGTTTCGTCATCATCAGAGACATGCTGAGGTGGTATTCCCATGTCCTCATCATCAGGAAACATAAGTGGTTGTGCGTCAGTGCATTCTATGTCTTTCACCGCTGGGGAAGGGCTAGGTGGATGCCCTTGGGAAACCCTGCCAGCGGAGTCTTCAAACAGCATAAGAGACTGCTGCATAACTTGAGGCTGAGACAGTTTCCCTGGTATGCATGGGGGTGATGTGACAGACTGATGGGGTTGGTTTTCAGGCGCCATCTGTGCGCTTTCTGCAGAAGACTGGGTGGGAGATAATGTGAACGTGCTGGATCCACTGTCGGCCACCCAATTGACTAATGCCTGTACCTGCTCAGGCCTTACCATCCTTAGAACGGCATTGGGCCCCACCATATATCGCTGTAAATTCTGGCGGCTACTGGGACCTGAGGTAGTTGGTACACTAGGACGTGTGGATGTGGCAGAACGGCCACGTCCTCTCCCAGCACCAGAGGGTCCACTAACACCACCACGACCATGTCCACGTCCGCGTCCCTTACTAGATGTTTTTCTCATTGTTATGGTTCACCACAACAACAAATATATTATTTGGCCCAATGTATTGTATTCAAATTCAGCGGGATATAAATTTGAGGCCTAGTATTTAGGCGCTGGGTGACCGGTATGGATTTAGTGACAGAATTAGACTTGGAAATGCACAGAAGCGTGTGTGTGAAGTTATTCTGAATGACCCTATGTGCACCTTCAATATGATCTACCCTTTTAGGGATAGATTTCAAATAGCTCTGATATAGCAGAAACGACTAAATTATGAAATTGCTAAATTGGGAATTGTATTTCAACCCAGAACAAAAAATGTGCTTTGACGGACACTAAATAACTTTCCCAGCCACAACAGGACAGCGGTAACGAGAGATTTAGCGGGATATAAATTTGAGGCCTAGTATTTAGGCGCTGGGTGACAGGTATGGGTTTAGTGCCAGAATTAGACTTGGAAATACACAGTAGCGGGTGTGTGTGAAGTTATTCTGAATGACCCAATGTGCACCTTGAATATTATATACCCTTTTAGGGATAGATTTCAAATAGCTCTGATATAGCAGAAACCACTAAATTATGAAATTGCTAAATTGGGAATTGTATTTCAACCCAGAACAAGAAATGTGCTTGAACGGACACTAAATAACTCGCCCAGCTACAGCACTAAGGACAGATTTAGCGGGATATAAATTTGAGGCCTAGTATTTAGGCGCTGGGTGACAGGTATGGGTTTAGTGCCAGAATTAGACTTGGAAATACACAGTAGCGGGTGTGTGTGAAGTTATTCTGAATGACCCAATGTGCACCTTGAATATTATATACCCTTTTAGGGATAGATTTCAAATAGCTCTGATATAGCAGAAACCACTAAATTATGAAATTGCTAAATTGGGAATTGTATTTCAACCCAGAACAAGAAATGTGCTTGAACGGACACTAAATAACTCGCCCAGCTACAGCACTAAGGACAGATTTAGCGGGATATAAATTTGAGGCCTAGTATTTAGGCGCTGGGTGACAGGTATGGGTTTAGTGCCAGAATTAGACTTGGAAATACACAGTAGCGGGTGTGTGTGAAGTTATTCTGAATGACCCAATGTGCACCTTGAATATTATATACCCTTTTAGGGATAGATTTCAAATAGCTCTGATATAGCAGAAACCACTAAATTATGAAATTGCTAAATTGGGAATTGTATTTCAACCCAGAACAAGAAATGTGCTTGAACGGACACTAAATAACTCGCCCAGCTACAGCACTAAGGACAGATTTAGCGAGATATAAATTTGAGGCCTAGTATTTAGGCGCTGGGTGACAGGTATGGGTTTAGTGCCAGAATTAGACTTGGAAATACACAGTAGCGGGTGTGTGTGAAGTTATTCTGAATGACCCAATGTGCACCTTGAATATTATATACCCTTTTAGGGATAGATTTCAAATAGCTCTGATATAGCAGAAACCACTAAATTATGAAATTGCTAAATTGGGAATTGTATTTCAACCCAGAACAAGAAATGTGCTTGAACGGACACTAAATAACTCGCCCAGCTACAGCACTAAGGACAGATTTAGCGGGATATAAATTTGAGGCCTAGTATTTAGGCGCTGGGTGACAGGTATGGGTTTAGTGCCAGAATTAGACTTGGAAATACACAGTAGCGGGTGTGTGTGAAGTTATTCTGAATGACCCAATGTGCACCTTGAATATTATATACCCTTTTAGGGATAGATTTCAAATAGCTCTGATATAGCAGAAACCACAAAATTATGAAATTGCAAAATTGGGAATTGTATTTCAACCCAGAACAAGAAATGTGCTTGAACGGACACTAAATAACTCGCCCAGCTACAGCACTAGGGACAGATTTAGCTGGATATAAATTTGAGGCCTAGTATTTAGGCGCTGCGTGACAGGTATGGGTTTAGTGACAGAATTAGACTTGGAAATACACAGTAGCGGGTGTGTGTGAAGTTATTCTGAATGACCCAATGTGCACCTTGAATATTATATACCCTTTTAGGGATAGATTTCAAATAGCTCTGATATAGCAGAAACCACTAAATTATGAAATTGCTAAATTGGGAATTGTATTTCAACCCAGAACAAGAAATGTGCTTGAACGGACACTAAATAACTCGCCCAGCTACAGCACTAGGGACAGATTTAGCTGGATATAAATTTGAGGCCTAGTATTTAGGCGCTGCGTGACAGGTATGGGTTTAGTGACAGAATTAGACTTGGAAATACACAGTAGCGGGTGTGTGTGAAGTTATTCTGAATGACCCAATGTGCACCTTGAATATTATATACCCTTTTAGGGATAGATTTCAAATAGCTCTGATATAGCAGAAACCACTAAATTATGAAATTGCTAAATTCAGAATTGTATTTCAACCCAGAACAAGAAATGTGCTTGAACGGACACTAAATAACTCGCCCAGCTACAGCACTAGGGACAGATTTAGCTGGATATAAATTTGAGGCCTAGTATTTAGGCGCTGCGTGACAGGTATGGGTTTAGTGACAGAATTAGACTTGGAAATACACAGTAGCGGGTGTGTGTGAAGTTATTCTGAATGACCCAATGTGCACCTTGAATATTATATACCCTTTTAGGGATAGATTTCAAATAGCTCTGATATAGCAGAAACCACTAAATTATGAAATTGCTAAATTGGGAATTGTATTTCAACCCAGAACAAGAAATGTGCTTGAACGGACACTAAATAACTCGCCCAGCTACAGCACTAGGGACAGATTTAGCTGGATATAAATTTGAGGCCTAGTATTTAGGCGCTGGGTGACCGGTATGGATTTAGTGACAGAATTAGACTGGGATATGGCCAAAAAATAAACAGACTATTGCTGGTTAAATGCACTTGGTGTGACAGCTTCACCCTGATGTAGGCTTTAGCCAAAAAACAACCACACCATTGAGGGTTAAATGCACTTGGTGACAGGCGCAGCTTGCCCCTGATTTAGTATATGGCCAAAAAATGAACAGACTATTGCTGGTTAAATGCACTTGGTGTGACAGCTTCACCCTGATGTAGGCTTTAGCCAAAAAACAACCACACCATTGAGGGTTAAATGCACTTGGTGACAGGCGCAGCTTGCCCCTGATTTTGTATATGGCCAAAAAATGAACAGACTATTGCTGGTTAAATGCACTTGGTGTGACAGCTTCACCCTGATGTAGGCTTTAGCCAAAAAACAACCACACCATTGAGGGTTAAATGCACTTGTTCGCAGCTTGTGCTGGCGCACCACAAGACACAAAATGGCCGCCGATCACCCCAGAAAAATGTGACTGACAAACGGTCTGTGCAGCCTAAAAACAGTGAGCAATTGAGGATCAGCAGCTCAATGATCCACAGCTGCAGATCGATCAGTTAATCAAGTCCTTTGGAGGAGTTAATCTGCCTAATCTCGCCCTACTGTCGCAGCCGCAACCTCTCCCTACGCTAATCAGAGCAGAGTGACGGGCGGCGCTATGTGACTCCAGCTTAAATAGAGGCTGGGTCACATGGTGCTCTGGCCAATCACAGCCATGCCAATAGTAGGCATGGCTGTGATGGCCTCTTGGGGCAAGTAGTATGACGCTTGTTGATTGGCTGCTTTGCAGCCTTTCAAAAAGCGCCAAGAAAGCGTCACAAAAGCGCGAAGAAAGCGACGAACACCGAACCCGAACCCGGACTTTTACGAAAATGTCCGGGTTCGGGTCCGTGTCACGGACACCCCAAAATTCGGTACGAACCCGAACTATACAGTTCGAGTTCGCTCATCCCTAGACGTTTAACGTTTAGGGCCACACAATGGGAACTTTCTCTAGCAGTGACAAAAGCGAATGGTGCCAAGTATAAATACAAGTACTAACTCAGGTGATTATTTAATGAAAAGTATTAATAATTGAATTACAATGAATGTGTTTGATTAGTATTGTGTCTAAAAATAAAAAATCCTTTAAAAAATTTTTTTACATAATATACAAGTATCCATACTGTTAAGAGATTAATAACTTCAATGAAACTATGTAAATTCATAATATGTGCTTAATTCATCAAAATAACATTTAAAAAAAATTATGTTCAAATCCAATTGTGTAGGATTGAGCGAACTCGAACTATAAAGTTCGGGTTCGTACCGAACTTTAGGATTTTTGGACCTCAGACCCAAACCCGAACTTTTTTGTAAAAGTTTGGGTACGAGTTCGGTGTTTGGCGAGTTAATGGCGCTTTTTAAAAGGCTGCAGAGCAGACAAATCAACAAGCGTTTAACTCGTGTGCCCTTAGAAGCCATCACGCCCATGCCTACTAATGGCATGGCTGTGATTGGCCAGTGCAGCATGTGACCCAGCCTCTATATAAGCTGGAGTCTTGTAGCGCTGAACATCACTCTGCTCTGATTAGTGTAGGGATAGGATGCTGCTGCTGTGAGGGAGAGAATGGTAAAGAATCAGAAGTGCTTGTTAACTCTGGGATCTACAGCGATTTTGTTTTGTGTGTGCAGTGCACCATTTTTTTACCCTGCCCTGAGCCCAGTGACACAGAAAAAGAACTTTTATCCGTCTGTTAGTTAGGTGGGCGTCGGCAGACATTTTGTGCAAGTTCAGTGCACCAGCACAGCATATGTGCATTTGTGACAGTCAAATACAAGGTTTAAATTCTGAAGTTATATTTAGGGTTTAAATAAACACCCATTTTTTGCAAGACCCTACATCTGGGGCCTTTGCTACATTTGTCACAGTGAAATACAAGCTTCAAATACTGCAATTATATTCAGGGTTTAAAAAAACACAAATTTTTTGCAAGACCCCACATCTGGGGCCTTTGCTGCATTTGTCACAGTGAAATACAAGCTTCAAATACTGCAATTATATTCAGGGTTTAAAAAAACACAATTTTTTTGCAAGACCCTTCATCTGGGGCCTTTGCTGCATTTGTCACAGTGAAATACAAGCTTCAAATACTGCAATTATATTCTGGGTTTAAAAAAACACCCATTTTATACAAGACCCTACATCTGGGGTCTTTTCTGCGTTTGTCACAGTGAAATACAAGCTTTAAATACTGCAATTATATTCTGGGTTTAAAAAAACACCCATTTTTTGCAAGACCCTACATCTGGGGCCTTTGCTGCATTTGTCAAAGTCAAATACAAGCTTTAAATACTGCAATTATATTCTGGGTTTACAAAAACACCAATTTTTTGCAAGACCCCACATCTTGGGCCTTTGCTGCATTTGTCACAGTCAAATATAACCAATCAATACTGCAGTTACATTGTTGGTTGACAAATTAAAAAAAATTGTGACCGTGAAGTAATTGTATAAAATCCGCCTGTCACACTGTTGTGTGACCTCAAGAAATGTTTCCTCTTTATGACACCGACATTGCCTTACTCTCAGTGAACTTAATTGTTGACTATTGGCGGTTACATTGTCACCTGTTAGTTTGGTGGGTGAACGCAAAGAATGAGGAGTGCGTCAAATAATAGACGTGGCCCCGGTCGTGGTGCTGCTGGTGGAGCTCCTGTTGCAGGGAGAGGACGTGGTCGATCTGTGCCAGCTACACGCACAAGTGAAATCCCTTCCTCAGGTGCGAGTAGCGACGGAACCTGCAGCGGTGTTTGGTAGGGCCTAATGCCGCTCTACGAATGGTGAGGCCAGAACAAGTACAGGCGATAGTAGATTGGGTGGCTGAAAGTGCCTCCAGTTCCTTCACACTTCCCTGACACTAGTAGTGTAAACATAATGTTCCCCAAAAATAATTGTGCTAAGCTGATACTGTGCCAGGGTGCCCCCCACAGTAACAGTGCTCCCTAAAGTCCTCCGTGGTGTAAGTCCTGAAAAATCCCTTTAATCAGGGCACCTGTGGTAGTTTTAGAGCATAAACACATTGAAAAATACAATGCCTGGGAGAATACTATACTTTTCTTGAAATGTCAGGATAACATGGTTTATCACATAACATTTTTTTTAGACTTTTTTGTTTCAAAAACAGCATGGAAAGATATTAGTTTAAAGTAAAAAGGGGAAAAGAAAGTGCACGACAAAGAATGTATTGTAAGAGCCATTTGTCCTGACTCTGTGACCTCAGCCATGTCTCCTCTCCCCCTCCTCACTGTCCTGTGTCTGGCTATGCGACAGTGGTTGCAGCAGGAGCATCTGCCCTCTGTGCAGCAGAATAAGAGTGTTAAACTCAATCCCTACCCCCTTTTTATTCCACAAATAGAAGAGATCAGCAGTTATTTATTTAACCTCCATGGTGTCGGCAGGACTGCTGGAGGGACATCATTACTTTGCTGATTAAATGCCCCCACCCTTTGACAGCTCTGTGCAATTCCTGCCTATAGCTAATCAGTTATTCCCGTCCTCTGTGATGTCCTAGACGTCCTGCTGCGTTATTTGTGTCAGAGACATTTCCCTCGAAGCACATGAGTATCCGGGTCAATAAATGGAATTGCTCCTATATTGACTAGTTTTGTATCTATTATACCAAGGTCTGGCTGCCAGCTCTATCACAGCCAGCGTGTTCTACAAGGTTAAAAGCCACCATCACCCCAGCCATGACCAGCCCGAGAAGCATCTGTATGCTGTGCCTGTCTAGTGTGTCTACGTGTTCACTGTATGTGTTCATTTATTTCTAGTGTTTTATATTATTTTATGACATTTAATATCAAATCTGTTGTCTCCCCCAAGAGGAGATAGAATTACATTGTACAACTAAAACAGGAAGGCAGCAAAATGCTTTTAACATACATATGTAGTGATCCTCATCTTGGCTCCGAACGAGCTAAGTAAACAAGAGCAATGAAATGTTAATTGACTTTTTCAATGGCTCGCATGCCTTTTGTCACAAGATATTACTGTCACATGTGATATCACAGTCAAGCTTAGTTCTGTTTTATCTGTAAACGGTCATATTTTCCAAACCATTCCAATATTCCCTCCCCATACTCCCTTCGGGTGGATTGTATTTTACATTTTGCTGATACAGAGACCCAATTCCCCTATGCAGATATAAAGTAAATAATAAATGTCTGGCTACCTGCAGCCACCACTAGGAAGAGCTCACTACATACTATGTTATTATTTAGATCAATGTATAAACAATATGCTAGATGTTCCGGTGCTTCCAATAGTGGTGGCTCCAGGGGCTAGTTTTCCTCATACCTATTAATCTATCTATCTATCTATCTATCTATCTATCTATCTATCTACACCCCTGTCAGTTACTGTTTATACGGGTGATATATACACTTCTGTCTTTTTTTTACACCAAGTTCTTAGGAAAACAGGGTTCCCTTGTGTAACATAATGTGAATGCAAAAGATTTGAGAATTAATAAGCTTACGCAGGCTAAGTGAATAAATATATTTACTAAGTGTGATTAAATATCAGATAACAAAGACAAATCACAGGCAGAATAATAAAAAGTAAATAAATATCACTAGCCCAAATATGGGGTAGGGATCCAGTCGATCCTGCTATAACACATAGCTGTCTACCACGTTATAACACATGACCGATACCCCGGTATGTACAATAGATAGGGCAAATCAATACTTACATCCTACCTAGGATAAAGTTCCAGGTGAAATCCCAATTAATTGTTAGTGCAGACCACAGTTATTTCCATCAGCCCCTCTCCAGTGTGCATCACGCTTGTCTCTGAGATCACTCAGGAATTTGTTCTTATCAGCACAATGGTAGATGGGTACTATCTCTAACCCACTACATTACAAGGAAGAGTAGTACATTAATCAGAGTAGTAAACATGATATAAAAGAGGACAGAATTAAAGGGGACAGAACCAATCAGTAAAAATACCCTTACAATACATCTTGATGATCATTTAGCAACCCTATCCTAATCGGAAGAAGTGGAAAGGCAAACATGTCGCTCTCTTCTTTAAAGGAAATGTGTCACCACATTTTTTCTGCCAGTTAAAACCAGATAGTAACACATCTGGATTCTTTTTGTAAACTGTTATTATTTTGAATATTTTTTAATTCCATTTCCTGAACATGATTATGGGGGCGGCCATCCTGCCTGAGCTGTTCCTAGCAGCACTCTGTTAACGCTCACTGACTTCTATGGGAGAGTTTTCTAGGCTGCTCTGTGACCTATGCAGAGGTCTTTGAGGAAAGAATAGTTAAGCTCTAACAATCACCTATTGTGAATGGTGGATCTTGTCTTATCTGTCATTCTAATCCTTCCTGTAAAGATATGACCTCTGTATAGATAAGCAGGTAACTGCAGTAAAATTATCTGTACAGACTATGAATTGACGCCTATTATTAGGCTTAGTGGCCACTGCGAAAACTGCAGGATTTTATGTTTTTTGTTTAAATATAGATATTAACATGGGAAATTAAAAAATATTCACCAAAATTATTTAAAAATATGTTAAAAATAATTTAAGCAATAGGTAATTTACTGATGACCCATTCCCTTTAAAGTCTTTGCTATAAGGGGTACTTGGGATTAGGATTTCAGAAGTAGAACAGGGGTCCTAAAAAGTTAATTGCATGTTATTAAAAAATTATCATAACCAGTTATTCAATAAAATGCTTTTGTATTGTTTTGCTGTTTGTTCTTTTCCTTACTTCTCTATCCCCCTCAGTAACATTGCCAAAGGTTGTTCAACATGCTCAGTTCCTTTTTTCGAAAGCTGCCAGCTGGATCTACTGTTAGAAGGTATGACAGCTGAAGGGAGAGAGCTTCAGCATAAAGGAGATGTGAAAAAGAGGAGGCTGCAGCAGAAAGGACCCTCCCCCTTAGCTGTGATTGGAAGAGGGCAGCAGCAGAAAGGTCAAACCCCCTGAGCTGTGATAGGGAGAGAGCTGCAGAAAAGCTGCAGAAAAATGGAAACACCCCCTGAGCTGTGATAGGAGAGAACTGCAGCAGAAAGGGTGTAACCCCTGTGAAAGTACACACCCCTGAGCTGCCTGCCTAAAATAAATCTAGTACAGCAATTGGGGCAATAAATGGGGAGATCTCTGGATCCATGTGAGATACTTGGTTCTACCCTTGTTAGAAAGAGATTGCCATGTACTATATGATGTTGGGTTTTAATTGTTTTACATTAAACTATAGGCCCATCCTGGACATCCATAAGTATGAACTTATCCTGACATTCTGTTGTGCAATGTTCAATTGGATGCAAGGGAGTGAGACATGTCTTCTCTGGATAATAACATTGCTTTGCCCCTAGAGAAAAATTAGGATTTGAAGCTTACAGGCAGTCAATTTTTTATGGGGTTGCCCTCGGGAACAGACCTCAATGGCAATGAGGCTGGATCAGTTTTTTTCAGTTTTTATGACCGGACACAAAACCGCAGCTTGCAGTGGTTTTTTGTCCAGTCACAAAACAGAATGCTGCCAGAACGAAAGACATCCTGATGCATCCTAAACGGATATTCAGATCCTCCGGAAAACAACTACGCAAGTGTGAAAGTAGCCTTAGATTTTTTGTGGGAATCATGTGCTGATTAAGGGTGGGGCTTAGTCAAGGATGTGAAAAAAGTGGGTGTTTCTTAAAAAATTTGTGGGTGCTCCTGTGCTGATTGGGGGTGGGGCTTAGATTTAGCTACATTCTTGAAAATTCTTGTCTTCCACGGGTAATATTTCCTAATCAGACTCAAACTGAGATTAAATCTGCGGCGAAGCAAAATTGCCAGGCAACCAAAATTTAATAATACCCCCATGGGAGAGGAGCATCCGAATCATTTTATTATCAGGACCAATTATGTGTTACTCCAAAATGAACAGGATTAGAGCTTTTCCTTGCTGGCCCCCCACAGTTAATAGCGAGTTATTGAATAATACCATATTACACTGAATGGATCTGTAATCTGACTTGATTGGAAAAAATGACGGTGAGAGGGGAATGCATAACGAGGTGGAGATGATGAAGCGGGTCATTACATATTCCACAGCAGTGCTGCTCACGTGTAATTCCTACCTTTCTACAGAAAGGACTGACTTGCGGAAGGGTACGGAAATACTGATCTGTATGCCGAGGGTATGTGACTGCTGATCGTAATCACCTTGGTAAACAGTGAAGTGTCCTGAGGATTAGAATTAGAGATGAGCAAATCGAAGCTAATGAAGTGGAATTAGATCCGAATTTTAGGAAAAATTTGATTCGCAACGAATGTGAATTTCCTCTTGCTTCGTGGTAACGAATCGCAATTTTCCTAAAATGGCAGCTACACGTGTGAGGACTGAGGACATGGGGCAAGGAACTCTAGGAAGGCAGGATCACCCAGATTGACATGCCTTCATACAGCCAATCAGCAGCCACCTCTGTGATGTCACAGCCCTTTAAATATGGCAGCCATTTTAGAGTCTGCCATTTTCCAGCGTTCAGAGTGCAGTGACAGACGTGAGAAGGCGCTAGGGACAGCAATTGGAAAAACCTCTATATAAAAAAAACTTAAAAAAGGATTTATAAGTGCAGGGAAAGGATAGGGAGGAATAATTTCACAGCATCTTAGTGCAGGGAGAGACGTCAGAAGGTGCTAGGGACATTGATAGGAAAGCGATTTACAAGTGCAGAGAACGATTATTTGGGGATCCAAATAGTCATTATACAGCTCTGTCATTCCAGCTTTTTGTTATTGGGCTGCAAGTGTTATGTTGAAAAGCCTTTAGTGGCTTATATCTTATTCAGTACGACAAGAAAAATATATATGCACTGCACTGTTGTAGTTATTTCTGTTGAAAGCATATAGGGGCGTATTTCAGTAGAACAAGAAAAATATATACGCACTGCACTGTTGCAGGTATTTCTGGTGAAAGCGTATAGGGTAGTGTTGAGCACGAATATTTGAATAGCGAATTTTTATCGCGAATATCGCCATTTTGAGAATTCGCAAATTTTTGGAATATAGCGCTATATATTTGTTATATCCAATATTCTGCATTTTTTTCCATCGGAACACAGGATTCCTCTCTGCTTCTTGCTTGTGGGGCAATGAGAAGGAAGCAATGTCAAGTTCACAACAATACTTAGTGCACCAATCAGTAATCTGTAGTCAGACCTGCTAACATTAGAAATTGCACGTAGCGCGAAAAAATATTCTAATCACTGTCGATTAGCGCAATCGCGAATATATTGGAGCGCTTGACTCTATCTGCATATAAAGCTATTCTAATGTTCTGCCGTGCTAACCATTTTCTCCAGTCTCAGGAAACTTATACCAGCTTAAAAAATTTAGCCAAAGTGACCCATGCCGGTATTTCGCGTTCCGAATTCGCATTATGCGATTTTTACATTGCCGATTTTTCGCATTCAATAAAAAAATCTCGAATTCTCGAAATTCGCGAATATATAATGAATATTCTACTAATTATTCATGAAATATCGCGAAATAAAAATATATACGCACTGCACTGTTGCAGTTATTTCTGGTGAAAGCATATAGGGGCGTATTTCAGTCCAACAAGAAAAATATGTATGCATTTTACTTTTGCAGTTATTTTTGTTGAAAGCGTACTTCATTAAAAAAAGAAATATACACTGTCTGTCCAAAAAAAAAGTTGATTTAACTGAGCAAATAGTTATGAGCCTCCTATTGGATAATTACTGCATGGGCGATTATCTTACAGCTGGCAATAAGTTATTAAACCCCAACCGGTGCAATGAGTTGCTTCTCATTTCTTAAAAAACCATGTCAAAAGACACATCTCGTGGTCGTGGAAAAGATGTTAGTCTGCTGGAGAAGGGTCAAATCATTGGCATGCATCAAACAGAGAAAACATCTAAGGCTACTTTCACACTGGGTTTCTAGGTCCGCTTGTGAGATCCGATTCAGGGCTCTCACAAGCGGCCCATAACTGATCAGTTCAGCCCCAGTGCATTCTGAATGGATAAGGATCTGTTCAGAATGCATCAATTTGGCTGCGTTTGGCCTCTGTTGCGTTTTTTTAGACGGTCACTAAAATGCAGCTTGCAGCGTTTTGGTGACCTCCTGACTATGCGCAGCCAAACGGATCCATTTAGACTTACAATGTAAGTTAATGGGGACGGATCCGTTTTTCACTGACACAATATGGTGCAATTGAAAACGGATCCGTCCCCCATTGACTTTCAATGTAAGTCAAGACGGATCCGTTTTGACTTAGACTTTTTTTTTAATGAATAATGCAAATTGATTTGTTATTAATGGATACCAATCATACCAGCGTTTACATTATTGGTGCGGATCCGTCTGTGCAGATGTGAAAGTAGCCTTAGGAGATTGCAGAAACAACTAAAATTGGGTTAAGAACTGTCCAACGCATTATTAAAAACTGGAAGGATAGTGGGGACCCATCGTATTCGAGGAAGGAACGTGGCTGGAAAAAATCCTGAATAATCGTGATCGGCGATCACTTAAACGTTTGGTGACATCAAATTGCAGAAAAACAACAGTAGAACTCAGGGCTATGTTTAATAGTGAAAATAAGAGCATTTCCACACGCACAATGTGAAGGGAACTCAAGGGATCGGGACTGAACAGCTGTGTAGCCGTAAGAAAACCACTAATCAGTGAGGAAAACCAGAAAAAAAGGCTTCAATTTGCTCGGGAGCATAAAGATTGGACTCTGGAGCAATGGAAGAAGGTCATGTGGTCTGATGAGTCCAGATTTACCCTGTTCCAAAGTGATGGCGCATCAGGGTAAGAAGAGAGGCAGATGAAGTGATGCCCCCATCATGCCTAGTGCCTAATGTACCAGCCTGTGGGGGCAGCGCTATGATCTGGGGTTGCTGCAGTTGGACAGGTCTAAGTTCAGCAACAGTATGTGCTCCAAGAATGAGGTCAGCGACTACCTGAACATACTGAAGGACCAGGTTATTCCATCAATGGATTTGTTCTTCCCTGATGGCACGGGCATATTCCAAGATGACAATGCCAGGATTCATTCGCCTGAAATTGTGAAAGAGCGGTTCAGGGAGCATGAGACATCATTGTCACACATGGATTGGCCACCACAGAGTCCAGACCTTAACCCCATTGAGAATCTTTGGGATGTGCTGGAGAAGGCTTTGCGCAGAGGTCAGACTCTACCATCATCAATGCAAGATCTTGGTGAAAAAGTCATGCAACATTGGATGGAAATAAATCTTGTGACATCGCAGAAGCTTATCGAAAGAATGACACAGGGAATGTGTGCCGTAATCAAAGCTAAAGGCTTTTTTTTTTGTATACTTTTTTTTGGACAGGCAGTGTATATTAGTATGGTATCATTTTAATCTTATTGACCCAGAGAATGATTGTAACAGGTCAGTTTTACCCCATAGGAAACTGAAAAAACAAATCCCATAAAAGTTTGGTGGAATTGTGTTTTTTTTATAATTCCACCCAATTTTAAAATGTTTACAGCTTCCCACTTCATTTTATGCAGCAGTTAGGCCCCCTTTCACACAGGTGAGAATTCCGCGTGGGTGCGATGCGTGAGGTGAATGCATTGCACCTGCACTGAATATGGACCCATTCACTTCAATGGGGCTCTGCAGATGAGCTGTGATTTTTACGTGGTGAGCGCGATGACGTCACTGAAGGTCCTTTTCCAGCCAGGTCCTGCAAGAAGAAGAAGAAGAAAGAAGACGAGCCCTGCTGAGTGATCAAGTGGATGAGGTGAGTTACATTTTTTTTAACCCCACAATGGACCTTTTACTTAGCATTCTGAATTAAAGAATGCTATTATTTTCCTTTATAACCATGTTATAATGGAAAATAATAAAATATACACAACACCGATCCCAAGCCCGAACTTCAGTGAAGAAGTCCGGGTTCGGGTCTGGGTACCACAGTCAGTTTTTTATCACTCGCATGCAAAACACATTGCGGCCGCGGGATAAAAACTGAACATCGGAACGCAATCGCAGTCAAAACTGACTGCAATTGCGTACCTACTCACACGATTTTCCCTGATTGCAGATGCAACGCCTCCGGACCGAATCCGGACACGCTCGTCTGCAAGGAGCCTAAATGGTGCTATTTAGAAAGTGCTACGTGTCCCACAAAAAACAAGCCCTCATACGGAAATGAAAAAATAAAAAAGCTATGGCTCTAGCCTCTAGGAAGGCTGGGAGTAAAAAAATGATAACAACATAAATGAAAAAGGTCCCGATCCTGAAGGAGTTAAAGTGGTTTTCCAAAATGTTTAGCAAAGAGCAGGGGGACGTATAAAATAAATAAGTTAAAACAAAAAGGATTCTCCATTTAAATTCACTGCCGGTCCCCACTGGGCCTTCAGTGTCATTTGCTATTCATAGTTCAAGGTAACTGCAGCCAATGGTTGCATGAATGGTCCTTCCCCTGAGATCACTGTCCTTCACCTCATTGGATTTTTGATATGTTCACCTGTCACAGGCTGCGGAATTGCGCAGAAATCAGTTATATAAATTGTAACAAGAACAAATATACAATGTAACAAATAACGGTGATTTGTTTGGTGAGAGATTAACATAAAGACACATTTCTATTCTCTCGCTCCTCAATAAGACGCAATTGTCAGGAGAACGTAACGTGTGGGAGTAGGGGGTGGCCGCGCTTGGTAAATCCTTGAAATTGACTTCTTTGAGACCTGCATGTGGCCTACTGTGCTTTTATATTGTATTTTGGAGATTAAGGTGAGAATATTTTTAGTGCATGATTTTTTTTTAACGTGTGACTCTTGCAAGGAACATTTTGTCTCTCAAGGCTTTACAAATATAACAGAGGCAGGTAACAACAAAGACCTTGCGCAGGCCAGATTAAATCAAGTGGGAATGCTATAGGGACATTCTGGGGGAAAAAACTGCAAAAATACAAATAATCTTGGACTGACGGTAATTCGTAATGTGCCACAGGTTTAAACGTCAATGTTGATGGCTTCACATGCTCACCTCGCTAATTGCAGAGCGAAAGATTCTTTAAGCATTTTTTGGATTCTGACTTGTCACTCTTTTCAAGATCTCTGTTTGCAGTGAGTGAGTGGAAATATTCATAGCAATGGCCATAGGCTGGTAGACGTGAAGGGCTCCTTAAATGGGGTTGATATTGTTGGCCTTTCCTCAGGGTAGGTCATCAGTGCGGGACACAGGTCAGAAGAGGTCTGCGCCGCTTCGCTCACAGCCACACGGAGGTATTTTAGTTTTTAGTTTTTTTCATTTGGCACCATGTTTTGTTGGGTCACTATAGGGGCATCTACTGAGGGCACTAAATAGGGGCATTTCGTGCTGACACATATTATGGGGCACAATGAGAATATATTTTTTGTACTCAGAAGAGGGACATTTTTTATACAGGAACATATTTTGGGGGCACTATAGGGATATTAGCTGTACTGGGGGTACTAAGATGGGGTATTTTTTGTACTGGCACACATGGGGCACTATAGGGACATTGGCTGTACTGGGGGCACGACGAGGAGGTATTTTTGGTACTGGCACAAAGAACCTTACCTGTGCCTGTGCTGGGAGCCGGTCTGAAATCAAATGCAGTCACCGGGAGCAGGCAGTTCCGAGAACAGCCCGATGAAGGCCCCCGGCGGCTGTTCTCCGAACTGCCTGTTCTCGGTGACCGCATTTGATTTCAGACCGGCTCGTGGCACTGGCACAGGTAGGGGCTTACCTGTGCATCGCCGGATGGGTGAGTCTACCTTACTAAAGATGGCAGCCCGCATGTGTTCGCTGGCGAACACTGCGAACTGACCATCACTGTTTATTTGTACTGGCACACACTGTAAGAGATATTTTTTATTTGCACACATTTTAATGGGGCATTTTTTGCACTGTCACACATAAGGGGGCATTTTCTGCACTAGTGTACATGATAACGTTTTTTTTTGTACTAGCGCACATTATAAGGGGGCATTTTTGTACTGGCACACATTAGGGGCATTTTTTGTACTGCCACACAAGGACAATTATTACTAGTATGGCACTATGTGGGCATTATTACTTTTGGGGCACAGTGTGGACATTATTACTATCATGTGATGTGAGTTTTGTTCATTTAAATGCTATAATTTGGCTGCGTTATGGCCGTCTGAATGTGTTACCATTACTGTTGGGGAACCCTGGCATAGTATCCACTTAGCACAATTATTTTTGGGGTACGCTATGTTTACAACACTATTAGTGTCAGGGCCACTATTTTCTGGGCGAAGTCATTTTGTTAGGGCTCTGTGTGCCAATAGTTATTGAAGGGGGCACTGTCTGCTTGGTACTAGTATTTTAAAGTGGACTGTTTCTGCAGTACAGCATTGGGGCACCCAGCGGGCACAATATTGGGGGTGAGAGGTTGGGGTGTTCAGAAGGTGGGAGGATGATGGAAAAGTAGGAAACTGAGATGTCTGTTTGGAGAATCTATCTGGAGAAGATGAGAAAAGGGAACATCTACATCAGAGGAGACATAATAGAATGTGACACTGTATTACCCTGTATTTTTTTTTTATGTGCTATACATATTGTTAGGAGGAAAGAGGTTAGGTTGAGAATTTGGCATTGAGGTAGGTGCTGTTTCAATTTTTGCCTCAGGCAGCAAAAAGGCTAGGTGCACCCCTGCATTTTTGTTTGACTGTATGTTTTTAATTAGATATTATAAAAAATTAGAAATTATGACAATATTTCCTGGCTCTTGGGTTCAGCTCCGGGTGCCACTACACGAGATCCTGATGTTGTCATGTGCTGTGGTGCACATTACAACCTGAAGCTGCTGACACTAGTGTAGTGCTCTGAAGCAAGGTTACTTTGGAGAATACTTTGAAGGGTTAACTGGAACTGTGATTTATGTCATTGTTTGCACTTATATTGTTTTATACAGTTAAATTACATTCTATAAGATATATCCTGTTCATTTGCACTGCCATTGCACTGTATTTGCTCGGAATTGTAGAAAGGGTTAATGCACAGGCAGTTCACACTAAGACTTTGGAAATTTTCAGCCTGTGCACTGAGAAGCTAGAGGGAAAAGCCAGGCACTGTGAAATTATGACTGATTTAGCTATGTCATACTGTTTTTTACAGCTGGCAACTGCTTAGTCATTCCTATTGACTTGTATTGAGAACAAATACAAGTCTATGTCAGCCGTGAACTCCAACATTGTTTGTGTTAGGTTGTGCTTATTCAACTCAGCCCCTTCCACTAGAAGGTTCTAGATCAGTTAGAAGCTGTATAAAAGTAGGGTAGTCAAAGCCTTAGTGGCCTACAGATAGGGAGCAGTGTTGTGGACAAGCGACTCTGAGATTCTGAGAAGGGTATACTCTGCTATAGCCCGAGGGTCACAAGCCCTTTGACCAGGGAGCCAACTAGATGACCGAGCCACAGTCCCGGGGCCACCAGCCTTCTAAGAAAGAGAAGAACAGCTGGGTCTGTAATTCCCTCAGCACAGAACCTTCTGCTACCAGAGGGGAGACTGGGAAAGATAGCTCAGTGCATTGCCTGTATTGTTTTGCACTTGAAATCCTGCAAACTCTGACTCTCTGGGTTTATTTCCCACTGGGGTGCACCACACCATGCCATGCCCTCTAGAAAGCAGAAACATGTGGTGACACCTGAATGGTGTCCTGGGGACCCAGAGTAGCGTTGGTGCCACCTCCAAACTGGCCACAGCATTAGCCCCATGTCTGCTACAGCATTAAGGGCTGGTAAAACCTGGAGATGAGAAAGGTAAGTATATGCTTGCCAACTCTCCAAGAACATCTAGCAGGCTCATAGAAAAAGTGGAGTCCTCCCAGACTCTGAAAATAGCAAAACTTCCAGGCAACTTCCATCAAAAAGAGCTACTTTCTTTCTGGACCCCTGTATTTGCTGGAAGTTTACTTGCAGGAACCAAAGCACAGTGAAAACAACCAGAGACGAATGAAGTAGTACTTACCCAATCCAAGTCCCTTGATTGGGTTAGTTGGGGAAACCTAGGTAAGTATTCAAACTGGACTCACTTAAGGGACCATAACCCTGTGATGGGGCATAACTGTGTAGCGGGATCTAAGGGAGCATATTAAAGGTGGTCATTAAAGAGGGCATAACTATGAGGAGGGGTATCACCGTGTTGGGGCCATCTCAGGGGGCATCTCTGGGGGGGCACCTAAGGGGGCATAAGGTGTGTGTGGGGCATTACTGCAAGAGGGCTCATTATTGTGTGTGGAGGGCCACCTAGGGGTACATAACTGTAGGTCATCCCCGTGTGTGTGGAGCCACCATAAGCGGAATAACTCTATAAGAGGGACATCGATGTGTGTGTAGGGCTACCTAAGGGGGCATTACTATATAAGGAGGTCATCTTTGTGTGTGTGTGTATGTGGCTATCTAAAGGAGAATATGAGGGGGCATCACCCTACGTGGGGGGAACACTTCAGGCGGCATCACTCTGTGTCGGGCCACTTAAGGGGACTTCATACTATGTGAGAGCCACCTAAGGGGGCAAAATACCATGTATTGGAGCACTTAAGGGGGCATCACTCTGTGTGGGGGGCACTTAGAGGATGTAGTGCATTAGGGGCATTAAAGGAGCATATACAGTGTGGGGGCACCAAGGGATCACTTTACTGTGAGGGAACACTTAGGGGACATCGTACTGCAAGGAGGGCACTAAGAGTGCATCATAACTCTGTTGGGGGCACTAAAGGGATATAATACAGTCTGAGAGGCACTATTATTGTCAGGTGGCACTAAGAGGACATGCTTACTACTTGGGGAGGAACTAAGGAGGTACTATTACTATGTGGTCTGCAGAAAAGTGATTAGGTAGAATAAAAGGTGTGGCATTTTGTAAAATATATATATATATTCTACAGCACTATTGGTGTTGTATCTCCTTACCTTTCTTGGACCTTCACCCTACAGCAGCAGACCCTGGTATGCTGACCTTTACAAAAAGTACTTAAGTACCCCTGCTGGGGAATTGAGTTTTAGGGTACAATATGTGTTCTGAATGTATATACAGTAGGGATATGTATTCATTTAAGGGTCTGGGTTGAGGGTGCTTTCACATACACCAGTTGCGTCTGGTCAGCAGTTTGTGTGCACATTTGTGTGCACATTTCAGGCATCCATAGTCTGAAAGGAACATATATAATAAGGGACTGAGGAAAAATACTGTATTCAGGTCCTATGAATAGGAGCAAAGGAAAGAGGTTGATTGACCTCAGTTTTTTTAATTTGTGACATTATCACACCACTGGTGGACCAAAGCCTAGTGCTGATTACAGAATGAAGTCATGTTGGTCCATTAAACATATGCTTGTACATGGGCCAGGTAGACAGCACTGTCTGGTGGGATACAGGGTAATGAAACATTGGCAGGCTTTACTGTAATCAGAATCATTTTTCTCTTCTAATGTCCAAAAATATTTGGCCGACAAGGATGTTTCTCGGTAATCAAGCCTGGCTGGAATTCATTAGTCAGATGTGTAAATGTTGGGTGTTTAATGCAAATAAGATTAGCCATTCATTTTTTTGTACAGAAGAATAAATTATGTAATGTTGGCAGGGCTGGCAGGTATCCTAAGCTTTTGGGCTCGTGGACCGTGAAAGTGATACGGCTCTGTACTCCTTGGACTGATAATACAGCACTGAGTCTATTAGAGATTAGCGAATTTCTTGAAATTTGTTTTGAGTCCAATGTGACCAAATCGGTCCAAGAATTTAGTTTGTACCGGAATCAAAAGTGCTCAAATTGGGCTATAAAAGTTGGTATATGATACTCTGAGGTCTCCTGGGACTCTTATATTCTTTTTCTCTTTTTAAAACAAAATAAAATAAAATTTTTGCTCCCCCCCATCCAGATTTTAAAGGGGTTGGCCCATCTCAGACACTGGGGGCTGTAGGAAAGAACAAGCGCCATCGTTGATGGTCGGTACGTGTCACCGAGGTTCCTGGCCCCGGTGAGGTAAGAGAAGTTTTTTTTTCCTGACGTGTCATTATTGCAGATTGCAGTATGACACTTCAGCTGTTTAGTATGGCTGTAAAGCTGATCTGGGACGGCTCTTACTGGGAGTAGTCAAAGTGCTGGGTGGGTGGCTACTCCCCACGTTCCAGGCCGGGTCTTGGCAGGCTTATAAAAGCAGTCAGCACTATCAGGTGGTGTGGATTTTCCTCCATCTGACAGTGAACCTGTGGAGTCCTTTAGGCTGAAGACTGAAAACAGGCATGCAGGCCGCCTGGAAGCCTGCCAGTGAACTATTCTGTGGCTGAGCATTCAGCCGGGTGTGAACCGACACCTACAATACCAGGTGAATATTGTTTTGTTTTTGCTGTGTGTGAACAAGCACCAAGACTGTTATAGTTTGCTGAGTGTGAATAAAACACTGAAGTTTGATTTACAACCTGGTTCCTTGCCTCTATACTGCGTCTGCTAACCTGTGTACCAGAGCAAATCCCCACAGGGCATATTGCTGGGATATGCCCCTCTGGGACTTGCACCTATCTCTAGAACAGAGCCCGCAAATTATAGTTTATGGTGCAACCTCAATTCATTTCTATGGGAGTGCCAAGAATAGCTGAGCAGCACGGTCGGCGATTTTCGGAAGTCCCATTGAAATGAAGAGCAAGAGCACTGAGCAGTCACTTCTATAGGGGTAACGGAAATACCCGAGCCAGTGCTTTGCAGGCTCCATTCTAGTAATTTGACCCCAATATATGAGATGCGCCAACCCTTGTAAGCTCTTTAACGCAATGACAGCAATAGTAAATACGTAATGTCAGTGTCACACTGACATATATAGATATGGGTAAAGCATGGTTGACAGTGCTAACAAACAGTGTGCTTAAAAACACACCACTCCATTGCATTTGCTAAGATTTTTTTAAATTAAAGATATTGAAAAAATTGGCCTTTGGGCTTCCACTACCTGACCTTGAAACAACACATGCTCCCTGCCGAGGTGGTCTGGTGCATGATAAAATCATTCATCGCTTTACGATGCTCATAGACTATCTAGCATATGCAAGGTGGAATTCCAGCTAGTTGGAAAGTCAATGGATCAAGCAGTGCAATGTCAGAGCGTTCTGTTGCTGCAAGTCAAGATGTGAGTTCCTTGCCCTATAAGAATGGCTAAAATGAGAGGACAGTCTCCTGGATATGGCTAGCACCTTCTGCAAGCCACCATTTTGCAGAAGGAGTGTGTGTTATTTTCCCCAAATGCAGCACAGCCACAATGTTCCTTCCATTGTTGCTGACCACCTTGTCCAGTTGGAGTTGGTGGGGAGACAGACAGCCTGATGTTTGCTGATCAATGCAGCTGATCTTCTGCTCCCACCCAGACTCATCAGTAACATAGTAACATAGTGTGCAAGCACGACTACCACTGCTGGATTGCAGGGTGGTCGTAACCGAAACGAACAGTGTATAATATGATGGAAAAACTAATCAAGCCAGCAAAGGAGGCAACATGGACAATCACAATACATTAGTAAATGACTTGTATTAACTTTGTCTGCCATTTACTGAAGTGAGAAAACCCCTTTAAGCTTGAACAACAACAGATTACTGGGTACATACAGTTGTTTTCTGGCCACATATTTTGTCATTGGCTGATGGAGCAGAGGAGTAATCTGAGTGGGAGAAGCATTATCTGATGACAAGGACACAATGTTGCACGTGAATACAGCATGGCTGCCGAAAGGAGACCGGCGAAGGAGAACACTCTTGTTCTGATTACTAGTCAGTTCAATTTTTCACAGTTTTTTCATGTGCTGTGTAGTGCCTAAGTTTGTGTTTGAATGCCCATGACTATATTTCATCGCACAGAGCTAGCAGCAGCCAAGCTTGGCCCAGGTCTGGCACATTTTGAGCCTTTGCCCACAGTATCAGCAGCATCACCAGTTTAAATTTTTTTAAAAAGATTTTAGCCATACGTTGTTTATGCTCTTTATGGCCACTGGGCCACCACCCTCCTCCTCCTCTGATGTCACCATTTTCTCAGCACCCCAGGTCCTGTTCAACACACAATCATCATCATAGTTCTCATCCTTCCTGACATTTATCTCAGACTGAGACATGCCGTCATGGGCTCCTTGGCCTCCTCCAAATTCCCTGCTCTGTATTTGCTCTAAGTGCAACTGTCGCCACAGCTGCTACTGTTCCTACTGCCATCACCGTGGCTACAGGTGATACTATAACTACTTCGACCACCACCAACAATACAGCTATGCATAGGGTCCCACACCTCCATCTGAACCTCCTCCTCATGTCAGTCCAAATGCTGACTGTTCTTACACAAGTCATCAACAGTGAGGCTATCTTGAGTATCTTGCATAGCACGTGGTATTTTAGTTGCCTCTTTACTCTAAAAAAAGCCATAAGGAGGAAGAGCAGAAGGAATGTGCTGATCCCTAGCTTAAAGACATGGTTCCATACTCAGAGGTGATACTGACCTCATCCTGCAGTCACTGAGAGAAGGAGTGAGCTATCCAGTCCACAATGTCATCCTTTTCATCTTCAATAATAATCTGGTGCCTAAGTTCTACTAACTGACTGGACGGCTGGTGCTGCTACTGCTGTTGGCACTACTACTGCCATCAAAATTCTCACTTATGAAGTTTATTTCAAGTCACAGGTTTAGTACACTGTTGTATCTGTAATTAACAGACAGAGGTGGAATTAAACATCCTTCTCCTTCTACAAATACACTGCACACTGGTATTGACAAATTAAAATGGTATATTAAAGGGGTTGTCCCGGCTTTTAGTATTGATGACCTATCATTATCAGACACCTGGAACCCCGGCCAATTAGCTATACAAGGAGATGGCGCGTATGGTGTGCACGTGTCATCGCCAGTCTTTCTTCTTGCTTACCACTGCTGTTTATGGCAAAACAGCAGCAAACATGAAGAGGGAAGGGAGATGAGATGTGCACAATGCGCACGCCGTCTCCTCATACAGCTGGTGTCGGAGCCCCGCCTATCTGATATTAATGACCTATCCTGAGGGTAGGTCATCAATATTAAAAACCCGGATAACCCCTTTAACACAGTAAAATGTGTTGAATTACACTGGTACATTAATGCAGTAAAATGCATTGAATTATACTGGTGTATTGATGCAGTAAAGAGTGTTGAATTAAACTGGATGGGATATTAGTGCAGCAAAATGGGTTGAATTGCACTGGTACATTGATCCAGTAAAATGTGTTGAATTAAACTGTATCGTATATTAACACAGTAATATGTGTTGAACTAAACTGGTATACTAACGCAGTAAAATGCAATGACTTACACTTGTATATAGATGCAATAAAATGTGTTGAATTAAACTGGACAGTATACTAATGCAGTAAAATGCGTTGAATTACAATGGCATATTGCTGCAGTAAAATGCTACCAAAAATCCTGTTCCCTAATTGACTCACACACTGTCTGTTTTAGAGCCAGTCAGGTCCAAGCCGCTCCCTCCCAGGGACATGTCAACCTCCATCTTCATCCTTCCTGCCCTGCTACCCACTAAATTCCACAGTAAAATTGAGCTGGGCGCCGTTTTGCATGATTTGTCCAAAGGGAATTGCCAACACTTTCGATTAATTTGGCAGCAGATTTTTTGTGAAATTCGTAATGAATTCGATTTGTTGAAAATTGACTCCCTCATCCTTAGAGTCTATGGATCGCAGTGTACAGACGTGGCAGGATTTAAAGTCATTCCTGGCGTTAACATACAAGCTTATCGCACTGGCTTAGCTTAACAAAGATTCTTGGTCTGTCGGGTTAAGTCACACTGAATAATGCATTAACCTAGACAGGAAAAAAAATGGACCCATGTACCATCCAATGCTTTGGTTCTTGTAGAGATAATTTCCACAATTTGACTTACAATGGCACCATATAGCGGCACATGGATTGCTTATGGCTATGTGTCCTGTGATACAGAATCTACAGTATGCACATGATTCTACTATGTATACAAGTTCTTAAAAGGGTATTCCAGGAGTTTTACACTGATGACCTATCCTGTGGATAGGTCATCAGTATCTTATTGGTGGGGGTACGATACCCAGGACCTCCGCCGATCAGCTTTGCCTAGGCCATGACATCAAGTTCATCGGTCACATGGCCTAGGCACAGATCAGCCCCACTGGAATGAAAGTGTACAGCACTGTGCCTGGTGAGCACAGAGAAGACCGCAGTACTACTGCAAGCACTGCTGCCTTCCCGAACAGCTAAACGGCGGGGTCCCAGATGTCGGACCCCCACCAATCAGATACTGATGAGAGAATTGGTCATCAGTGTAAACCTCCAAGAAAACCCTTTGAGGGTAGTGATGCTTGGATGATGACCCGCACCTTCTCTCTCTCATGACCTGGAATATGATCAGACAACCAGTATTCTTCAGTATCTCCCTATAAAAACAATGGTTCTGTTGCTTAAGCAGAATGAATGTTTCAGTTGCATTGCCATAGGGTCAAGTATGGACTATGGAGAGCTACTATGAGAGCCATTTTAAAACAAAGAGATCATAAATTCCAATCCACAAGGTCAAACCCCAGTCGATGTGATATCGATGACCTTTCCTGAGGATAGGTCATGAATAGTGTTGAGCGAAGCAAGCTTCGGATCATAGATCCAAAGTCGCTTCGGTCAAAACTTTATTTGTACAGAGATTTATTTTCGTACAGCATTCAAACTTATGGTCTCTGGCGAGACAAAGTGAGTTATCTTCCGGATTTGATTTTTCAGCTTTAAAACTATTTTGAAACATGGATCCAAATTCGGCTTTGGTACTGAGGTATCAGCCGGTACCAAAGCCGACTTCGGTTCCATGTTTTAAAATGGTTTTAAAGTTTAAAATCGATGGCCGAAGTTATTCAACGAAGTCTCGCGAGACTTCGGTGATATCTCACTTCGCCTCGCAGGAGCATAGACATTTTAATGCTGTACGGAGAGGGGTATCCGTACATCATTAAAACGAAGTTTGGAGCAAATCGATTCGCTCTACACTAGTCATCAATATTAAAATCCCCAAAATCCCTCCAGGGGACATGAGGAAACATCAAGCTATGCTGGAACCAGAAAGCTCTGGTAGGCTGTTCTCTGCCGGAACGGCCTACCAGAAAGCTCTAATGTTAGTGGGAAGCTAGACTTATGATATGAATGATTGGCTGAATTGCATTTTGGTCTTTGTACTGGAGCTAAACCAGGAATAGAAACAATTTTTTATTTAATTTTTTGCAAACTATGTCTCTTTAAATTCCCTATGTGTCAAGTTATTTTCTCTACTCACGTATTACAGATGTTATATGACTCAATGAACAAGTCAACAGATGCCTCTTGACAATCCTCCTTTGGAGAATTCAATGGAGCTCAATGTTAGGCAATGAATGATCTTACCACTGTGAAGGGTTGATGACTAAAAAAAAAATTGTTTTTCTATATTTGTATATTTGCTGTTTTCCTGCCACTGGCAAGCTTTGAAAAGTGGCAAGAAAAATGGACGTTGTTACCTGGAGGGTTGGTCCCGGCAAGTTTTCAACAGAAAATGGTACACATTTTACTGCAAATCTACTCCGAATTATAGGCATGGTAGATTTCTTTTTCTGCCTTTAGGCCAGTCCAAGATGTGGCAAATGTAATAAGAGCCATGTTAATTTTTGAGTTTTAAGTTTGCCGCAAAGAACTTCCATTTTTATCCTTGCACATGAAAAACCAATCTTAAAAGGGTTACCTCGGAACAAAACATTGATGACCTATCCTCAGGATAGGTCATCAATTTCTGATCTTTGGGGGTCCATTCCCCAAAACCACTGACGGTCAGCTTTTAGATCAGGCTCAAGCCACCTCCTTGGTTAGTGACATCGCATTCATCGGTCACGTGGCCCATGTGCAGCTCAGTCCCAGTCAAGTTAATGGGGCTGAGCACAACCACTATGTAATGTACGGCTCTGTGCTCAGTAAGATGTGAGGAGGCCACAGCCTCCACAAACCGCTTATCTACAGGGGTTGGACGCCCACTAGTCAGATATTGAATGCCTATCCTTAGGATGGGTTATCAATATTGAACTCCTGAAAAACTGCTTTAATAAATCCCTCCGAATGTATCATAATAATGGTCAGAGTTATCAGCATCCAGACAGCATGATAGAGAAGAAAACCGTAATGGTACTGATGCTGGGAAGAGAAGGACTACCAGGTAACTTTTGACTGATCCCAAGCTCGATGATTAAGATTTCCACACTATTAGACATTGGCTACATATTTAATATAGATCTAGAAAGTAAATCTAAATTTTTCTGAAACACTGACCCACATTTCTCATGTCATCACTTTACTCTTGATTTAGCTTCTCCGTCTCTGAGCCGAGATAACTACTTGCTTGAAAATTCGTCAGGATCATAAAGCATCTCGCTGCCAGCCAGGAGCCGTGCGTCACCTGTATAACAAATGAGGTGTATATGCAAGAAGACGAGGAAGGTTTTTTTCCTTGCCCTGTGACAATCTGCTATACTGTGCTGATATCAGAATTGATGGCGTGCCACCGAGAAAACCCATTACAAAGTGCTATTTGTATCAGACACTTATTATTTTGGGGGATTGAAAAATAGCTCTGAGAATCCTCTCAAGGAAAGGAGTTAATCAGATTAAATCAGAACTTTAATACAGAGTTTAAAAACGACTCTGATAAAAAAAAATACATTATGCTAAGACCTGCAAAACGTTATCTGGAACACCTGTCAAAGAGCGCCGACCGGAGAGCTGTATGAAGAGCTCGCTGCGACAGTCCCGGAACTTAGTCATATATTAACCCCTCTACGGTCTGGATTTATCTTAAAGGGGTTGAGAAGAATTAGAAAAACAAGGACTTTTTGATGCATTTAATATTATTATGTCATGTTTTCATCAAAAAATCTATTTTAGCATATTTAGCATATGTTACTGCTGCAGCAGCATTATGCATTAAGCAATCTTTAGTTTCTTCACATACCACTGTTTTCCTTGAGTTTTCCCCTTAGTTACGGCTGTATTGACCTCTACAATATGAGGACCTTCTCAAGATGGCTCCGCTGCCAGTTCTCTGAGGTCAAAACTGCTTTCCCTCGCTTCCCATACACACTTGCTGTAGCCAGCAGCTTCCTGCCAGCCAATCAGATTGGTTTACTGAGAGACACGCCTCCTCACTCTGAAGCCTAATGCAGTCATGCCGTGTGAAGGACCGCCCCTCCAACGTCCTGTCTTCTTAGCCAGAGACAGACAAGCCATAGCAGTGGAAAGGGACAGGGGACATTAATGAAAGCTGTTCTTATAAGGTAATTACAGATCTTTTGGCAATCATTGACAAACTAACTCAGGTATACATGCCTAGGTCTAATAAACTAGCAAATAAAAAAAAATATGACAGCTATACTTTAATTTTAAGCAATTTTTCACTCACTCAATTTTTTAATAACTTATTGAAGTCATTATTGACTTTGTATATGATCTACTGCTACATTCATTTTATTTCATTTTTTTATTCCTATATATGAATTATTGAATTTGGCTTTATAATATAAACTATTAAATGTCATTCTCATTGAACTTATGATTTTATTATTATGGTGTTTTATGCCGAAATGCATTGTCTGTTTTTGAAAGTTACCTATCAATAAATTTCCTTTTATTCTTCTGGTCATCTCCTGCGTCAGCCTCAACCAGTTGAATTGGGTGGAACTCAACGGGTACACCTCCCATACTCAGCCTTCTGTTCTTGTGATATTCCTCAAGCGAGCGGCTTTGCCTGGAGGATTCAATCTGAATGTATTGGCACTGGCTGCTAGGATCTTATCATCTCCACCAATGAACCATACATCTCCAATGCACTCACCACCCTAATACAGGTGAGCGCATACACATCCCTTCAAGGATTGAGATACCTTACATACTTATGAGAGCCTTCTCTCTCGCCATTGTAAACTCTCCTTCTTCGTTGGGATGATGGGAAACGTGGGGTTTGTGATACACCTAGCTTTAACCATGATGGTCTCATCTGAGCAGAGAACCTTCTTCCATGTTACTGGGGAGTCTGCCACGTGGTGTTTGTAGAACTCCAAATGTGTTTTCTTGTACATGTACAGCATCTAGTGGTCCTATGGACAGATACTTCCATCCCCTCTGTGGAGTGTGCAGCTTATAGTGGTCCTGTGGACAGATACTTCCATCCCCTCTGTGGAGTGTGCAGCTTATAGTGGTCCTATGGACAGATCCTACCATCTCCTCTGTGGAGTGTACAACTTATAGTGGCCCTATGGACAGATACTTCCATCAACTCTGTGGAGTGTACAAATTATAGTGGCCCTATGGACAGATACTTCAATCTCCTCTGTGGAGTGTATGGCTTACAGTATAGTGGTCCTATGGACAGATCTTTCCATCTCCTCTGTGGATCTTTGGAGCCCTGTGGGCTGCCTTCTCTTCTCAGGTTTGTTGTTTTGCTCTATTCTTTACATTTTGTTATAATGTATTGAATGGTTGAATGTTGGCATTTTGGGATATTTTGGTCTAACCCAACTCCAATCTTTACTTCTCCACAAAACTGTATCTGTATCTGATTAGTGTTGCAGACTCAGGAGTCTTTCAAAACAGGTGTATTTATCCTCACATCATGTGACAGATCATGTGATACTTTGCACAAAAGGGTCCTACAAGATAAAAAAATACTCCTTTTTCATTGAAAATATAAAACCCGCACCACATATATGGGATTTTCGTATGCATAACAACTGCCACTATACAATTATCATGTAATTTTTCCCATACAGTGAACGCGGTAAAAAAAAAGGCTATGCAAGAACAAGAATTCCTGTTTTTACCATATTCACCACCAAAAAAAACTGAATAAAAAGTGTACCCCAAAATAAAATAAAATAAATTGTTAAAAAAAAGTTATGAGGCTTGGGATGCAGAGATTTTAAAAAAAGCATTTCCTTTTTTCCATTTTTTTTTTAGGTTATGCAAAATTTACATGTAAAAACTCAGTGCCAGTTTTTTTCCATCCCCCACAGAAAGAGTCAGTAAAAGTTAACCAGGAAGTTATCTGTACACCAAATGGTGCCACTAAAAACTACAACTTTTCTCACCAAAAACAAGCCCGATGGAAACATAAAAAAGTTACAGCTTTTGGAATGCGATGATAAAAAATGAAAAATGTTGCTTGGTCACTAAGGCCCCAAATGCCTACAGGGGGAAGGGATGAAGATCTAATTTAATTCCAGGTTGTAGTGCAACACCACAGGAAAGACACCAAAGCACTGAGCCATGAGCTCCCAGTGGCAGTGTGGCAGGGGCACCAATGGGCTTACAAAAGGGGGCCATGTTCTTCTGCAAGACAATTTTTGTGCTGAAGTCGCTATTGATTGTGGCATCTAAAGGGTCAAATAGAGAAGCATGGTGTTCACACGGCTTCTGAGCCTGAGACATAATATCATGGTGCACCATGTGAGAAGGCATATACCTGGTAATTTCGGGGGACATTATGCCCCATCCTGTACACCAAAGTGATGACTCCAGTTTAATTACTGCCATCGAAAAGTGTCGTGGACACTTAGTTTTCTCTGTTGGAAATATGTGCTCCGGTTTCCAGACTGAACTGCTGATGCAGATGGCACCTGACTCCTACATTATAACATTTCGTGATATTTACAAGTGAACGGAAACTGATCCATGAATGTTCTGTCAGGCCTCATTCACATTTCCGTTTTTTAAGGATGTGTGTTAGTCACTTTTTCCACAGACAGCACATGTACCCTTTGATTTTAGGGTACTTTCACACTAGCGTTTTCCGGTATTGAGATCCGTCATAGGGGCTCAATAACGGCAAAAAAGCTTCAGTTTTGTCCCCATTCATTGTCAATGGGGACAAAACTGAACGGAACGGAGTGCTCCAAAATACATTCCGTTTAGTTGCTTTCCCAGACCGGAGAGCAAACCGCAACATGTTGTATTCTGCTTTCTGTCCTGGGATGCGGAACAAGACCCACAATGCAAGTCAATGGGGACAGATCCGTTTTCTCTGCCACAATAGAAAACGGATCCGTCCTCTGTTGACTTTCAATGGAGTTAATGACGGATCCGTCTTGGCAATGTTAAAGATAATACAACCGGATTCGTTCATAACGGAGCAGACGGTTGTATCATCAGTCACGGAAGCGTTTGTGCTGGACCCTGCCGGATCCAGCAAAAACGCTAGTGTGAAAGTAGCCTTAGGACCGTATACAGAACCATTCATTTCAATGGATCCGCAAAAAAAAAACAGAAGGTACTCTGTATGCCTTCCATTTCTCTATTTCCGTTTTTTCGTTTCGGTTCAAAGATAGAACATGTCGTATTATTGTCTGCATAACGGACAAGGATAGGACTGTTCTATTAGGGGCCAGCTGTTCCGTTCCACAAAAAACAGAATGCACACAGACTTCATCCGTATTTTTTGCAGATCTGTGTTTTTGGCGGACCGCAAAATACTGAAAAAGCCATACGGTCGTGTGCAAGAGGCCTTAACGTGTTTGTTCACACATCAGTGGTTTTCCACCGAACAAATCAGAGAGAGGGCTCGTTCACACAAACCTATTTTGCATTCAGTGTATGGGCCGTTTTCTGTGTTTCGCATGCGGTCCGTATACAGAACCATTCATTTCAATGGGTCCGCCAAAGATGTGGACAGCACTCTGTGTGCTGTCCGCATCCGTTGCTCCGTTCCGTGGCCCCGCTAAAATTATGAGCCCTGTCCTATTCTTGTCCATTTTGCGGACAAGAATAGGCATTTCTATAATGGGCCTCCTGTTCCGTACCGCAAATTGCGGAAGGCACATGGTCGGCATCTGTTTTTTGTGGACCGCAAAAAAAGGCATGGTCGTGTGAACGAGCCCAGACTTTGACGTGGACAAAACACGCCCATTGAAGTCTATGTGTCCATGAAAGACCACTGACACAATGCGTGTCAATGTTTCACGAACCATTAGTAGAAGATTTTCTGGAAATAAATTTTCAGCTGAGCAGCGCCCACGGAACATGGATGACACACGGAGTGCAAAAATCGGATGCACAGACCAAACACGGATTCTTTCACGGATGAAACACGAATGATTTTTTACGTCAAACGGACACAGAAATGTGAAGGAAGCCTCGCTGTGAGCGATGTGATTTTCTCTGTATTAATCATGCAGATCTGCAAGGACCGAGAGCGGATGTAATGTCTTGTTCTGGATTACCATGTTACATTATTTATACCTGTTATGACTTCTTGAGAAATTCTGAGATTGCACTTAAAGAGCTCTTCCGGGGGTTCCCTGCAGAATGCAGTCACCGATGCAGCATTGTTTACCTTGATAATCCTACGTTTTATTCCAAAAATGATTTGCTTTACCACTGAAGCTCGCTTCTCTTGTGTTCTCCTACTAAGATGTTCATCCCGTGATTCCTGGTTAATGAGCAGAATACAAAGCAGCAGTAGAAGAGGAGTGAGTGTGGGCAGAAGGAGGACTGCACCGTATATGCCATTCAGGGTCTGTGGAAAGCTGTATGACACCAAAATGTATGCCATACCTGACAAGTAGCCTGAAGGATATCCACAATTGGGATAACTTACCAAAATCCTGGAAAACAGCAACTTCCAGGCAACACCCAAAAAGCAGTCAGTTATGGGAGGCTGTGCCATCCGACTAAGGGCTATTGCACACGACTGTATGCCCTCCGAGACAAACGGTCCGTGAGCGGGCCATATGTCCCATAGAAGGCATACATCGTGTGCACGGGAGCATTACTATGATGCTGTGCGCATCGGGCATATGATCTTATGAGTGCGGGACAATAGTCCAGTGGCCAGCCCGTTGTATGCCGCTCCGGGACATATGGCCCACTCACGGACCGTATGTCTCGGAGGGCATACGGTCATGTGCATGAGCCCTAAGCCCTGGTGTCCAAGTGCCTTGCCTGGGTGGTTTAGGCAACAAAAATTGTTTCTCCAGGAGGCCACTTTCTAAAAGTTGACAAGTACGATGGGCCAAGTAACTGACACAATAATGGCCCTTAAAGGTCCATCAGCATGCAACAGGTCATCAGGGAGGACAGGAGTGGTGGTAGTGGCACAGGGTGTGGTAGTACTTGTGGTGGCAGTACTCACCGGCGCTCCACGGGTCCGAACAGTGATAAAAGGGCACAACCCTTTCTTCCCTTGGGGCAAACTCTGTTTCTCTGACCTTCTGCCTAGTGGTAGTGGAGGTGCACTTGGTTTAAACAGGTTTTGGGGTGCAAGACAGAGGTCCCGTAGATGGGCTGTCAATGAAGCGTTATGGCGATGCAGATGACAGAGTGGTACTATGACTAGGTTAAAGACAACAGGAATACTGTAAGTTACTGAGGCAGTTCATAGATGGTTCACATAGGCACTGATCATATTAAAGGGGTTGGCCCATCTCACATCTAGCGATATGCCAATAAATAGAGATTAGCGAAATACTGGAAAATTCGATTCAGCTGCTTCACCAAATTAAAAAATAAATAAAATCTTACTTACCTGATCCATTTGCGGCAGCCATCTTTCTTGAAGATCTGGCACAAAATCTTGCACAGCCCGAGATGACGTCACTACGCCGGCCAGCATAGTGACGTCATACATCACCGGGCACAGGATTTTGTCCAAGATCTTCAAGCAAGATGGCGGTGGCCAGTCTGTCGCAAGCAAATGGAGCAGGTATGATTTTTTTTGTTTTTTGCACTATTTCAGGTTAAATCGATTTGTTACCATGAAGCACGAGGAAATTTGGCTTTGTGGCAGATCAATTTTATACTGAAATTCTGATCAAATTCCACTTCTATAGGTATGGGTCCTATATGGAATTATCTCTGCTAGTTTGCTACAGTGTATCAGTCTGGACTCTCACAGAGCATTACCATTGTATACACTTAGCTGAGAGCAGGACTAGCTATCTACAGGGGCAAATCGATTAATACATTTCCTCAAAGTCTATTAGAAAGTTGTAGACCTTTTTAATAAAAAAAAAAAGTTTTTTGTAGAAAACCCCTCTAAACTTCTACCCCTGTCTAGAGCTAAACCAGAACCCTGTGTAACTCTCGTTTGCATAAAAAAATATTTTAAAATTTAGCATATGTTACTGCTGCTGCGTTATCCATAAAGCAATCTTTAGTTTCTTCACATACAACTGTTTTCCTTGAGCTTTTCCCTTAGTTACGGCTGTTTTGAACCCTACAATATGAGGACCTTCTCAAGTTGGCTCCTCTGCCAGTTCTCTGAGGCTAATACTGTCTTCCCTCACTACCATACACACTTGCTGTAGCCAGCAGCTTCCTGTCAGCCAATCAGATTAAATTACTGAGAGACACGCCTCCTCACTCTGAAGCCTAAAGCAGACATGCAGTGTGAAGGACCGCCCCTCTGTCTTCTGTTTATACTAAAGGGAAGACAGAAAAGTTCTAGCAATGGTCTTTTAAGGGACAGGGGACATTAATGAAAGCTGTTATTATAAGGTAATTACAGATCTTTTGACAATCATTGACAGACTAACTCAGGTATACATGCCTAGCTCTAATAAACTAGCAAATTAAAAATATGACAGTTACACTTTAAAGGGGTTTTTCCAGCACTGTTGGACCGTGTGTCTTATACTTGTGTACCTAAATATCAATGGCCGATCCTCCACATAGATCATCAATATCAGATCGGTAGGGCCTCGACACCCAACACCCCACTGATCAGCTGTTTTGGCCAGCTGCTGGTGCCACTGCCACTGTGTAATTTCTAGCTCTGGATCACTGCAGCTCAACTGCTATTCAAAGGGCTCTGAGCTGAAGTACAATGGACGGAACCTTGGGTGGCTGCCCAAAATAGCTAATCTGTGGGGGTGCTGGTTTTTGAACCCTCAACAGTCTAATGACCAATTCTGAGGATCAGCCATCAATATCTGAGGACCAAAGTATAAGGCCTCTTTCACATGGGCGTCGCGTGTGAGGGCCGGACAAGATGCGGGTGCGTTGCGGGAAAATGCGCAATTTTTGAGCGCGAGTGCAAATCGTTTTAATGCGTTTAGCACACGTGTGAGAAAAATCGGTATGTTTGGTTCCCAGACCCGAACCCGGACTTCTTCACAGAAGTTGAGGTTTGGGTTAGGTGTTCTGTAGATTTTATTATTTTCCTTTATGACATGGTTATAAGGGAAAATAATAGCATTCTTAATACAGAATGCAAAGTAAATTAGGGATGGAGGGGTTAAAAAAATAAAATAAAAAATAAACTCACCTCATCCAGCCCGGCTTTTTCTTCTTTCTTCTTCTTTGAGGACCTGGGAGAAAAGGACCTTTGGTGACATCACTGCGCTCATCACATGGTCCATGGTGATGGACCATGCGATGGACCATGTGATGAGTGCAGTAACGTCACCAAAGGTCCTTTTTTTTCCCAGGTCCTCAAAGAAGAAGGAAGAAGACAAACCTGGCTGCACGATGAGTAAGTTAAATTTTTTTATTTTTTTTTAACCCCTCCATCCCTAATTTACTACGCATTCTGTATTCAGAATGCTATTATTTTCCCTTATAACCATGTTATAAGGAAAAATTGTAAAGATCGGGTCCACATCCCGATCGTCACCTAGCAACCGTGCGTGAAAATCGCACCACATCTGCACTTGCTTGTGGATTCTTGCAATTTTACATCAGCCCCATTCACTTCTATGGGGCCTGCGTTGCAAGAAAAACGCACAATATAGAGCATGCTGCAATTTTCACAGCAACGCACAAGTGATACGTAAAAATCACCGCTCATGTGCACAGCCCCATTGAAATGAATGGGTCCGGATTCAGTGCAGGTGCAATGTGTTCACCTCACGCATTGCACCCGATCGGAATTCTCACCCATGTTAAAGGGGCTCAAGACAATTGGTCCAGCATTCATTGGGCAGTGCTGTGGGCCCATTTCAGAAATTGGCCAGTCAGCCCAGTTATATTTAGTGTCCCCTTACTGTCCCTTTGGATCATTGAGGTATCGATGCCAGTGATGCCAGGTACAAATTCACTCGACGGCACGGATTGGAGACCAGACTGTAGTTCAGCTGTAATCGAGCAGTCTCATTTTTCTCCCAGCGAGGACCATTTCCATCCTGTCACGCTGCAAGTCTTTTATTGCTATTGTCACAGCAATAAATTGCTCTTAATGGACAGAGCCGCGTGTGCCCGTGTGCCGAGCCTCCGATTGTCAGTCTTTATTACCATGCCTGAGTCGTCTTAATGTGAGATGTATCATTCTTCCATTATCCTTTATCATTTGCAAATGTATATCTAAGAGGATTTTTACCTCCTTAGCCTCCTGCGTTCTTACTGGCTGCTCCTCTGACAAGATGGGATGGGGTAAGTGCCCGGGAAGCTAGACAGCCTAATTGGGACACTTGAGCTTTCTGTGCGACCTGATGAAGACTAAAGACAACGTAATTGAAGCTGGATGCGGCTTGAATATATTTGTTGGGTGAAGTCGCTGTCCATGAAAAATTACATTCAAGGCTAAAAAGTGACTTTCGCCACCAGAATCTCTACGAGAGTGCTGCCTCCGAGACACAACCCAGCAGTGACGGAGGCAAAAGCTAAAGCTCTTGAACACCACCTTGATGATTTCTTCCAGATGGTTAAAAATTGTGCTGAAAACATTTATTTGGCCCCGGGAGCTCTGTTTTTCTCATACAGAGCTCCTAACCACCTTCATAGATGTTAACATTCTGCCAGTATGCAGCCACCACTAGAGGGAGCTACTGCTGACTGTCTTAACATTGAGTTCACTGTATATACAGTATGCTCCCTCTAGTGGTGACTACAAGTAGCCAGTATGTTTCTTTTAAAGGGGTTTTTCCAAGCGTTTTTTATAGATGACCTGTCCTCTGGATACGTCATCGGTATCTGATCCCGGGACCCCTGCCGGTCAGCTGTTTGAGAAGGCGCCGGTAGTCACAGTAGCACTGCAGCTTTCTCTCTGCTCACCAGACTGTAGCGACTGTGCATGGTATCACAGCTCAGCCCCATTCACTTGAATATGGCTAAGCCATGTGGCCGATGGCTGAGGCAATGCTGGAGCCATCGGCTGGATAAATGAATGAATGCTTTCCAGTGTAATGTTCTCCATTTTTAATCCCATCCTTCCTCAATAGAAAATGGTCCTTCACACAAGCAGGCCCGTCGCTAAGGGACAGGCAAAACAAGCAATTGCTTGGGGCCCCGAGCTGGTTGGTGCCCCGAGCTGGACGGGGCCAAACAGAGTAACTCAGAAGATTCGATGGTATATTCTAACCCCTTGCCTGGGGGTTAGAATATACCATCGGATCTGAGTTTTACGAGCTCAGTGAGATCGCAAAAACTCAAATCCAATGGTATATTCTAACCCCCAGGCGTTTCCATGGTGACGGGGACGCTTGCCTGGGGGTTAGAATATGCAGGGCCACGCCGCTCACAGCAGTATATTTTAAACCAATCAGTAACTACTTTAACTTTATTCATTGCTCATTGCTGAGCTCTTTACTTGGATTATTTGGATATCTCTTACTTTGTCTTCGCTCCGGTAACTAACAGCAGGCAGCGGGGGGCGGCGCTCACTCACTGTCACTGACGTCAGGCGCCTGCTCCTCCCACTAGGCGGCGCAGGCGCGTGACGTCAGTGAGTGAGCGCCGCCTGCACTGCCTGCTGTTAGTTACCAGAGCGAAGACAAAGTAAGAGAAATCCAAATAATCCAAGTTAAGAGCTCAGCAATGAGCAATGAATAAAGTTAAAGTAGTTACTGATTAGTTTATAAATATACTGCTGTGAGCGTCGGGGAGGGGGATCTGTGGATGGCAGTGCCATCCACAGATCCCCCTACAGTGCCATCCACAGATCCCCCCTCCCCTAAACAGTGCCATCCACAGATCCCCCTACAGTGCCATCCACAGATCCCCCCTCCCCTAAACAGTGCCATCCACAGATCCCCCTACAGTGCCATCCACAGATCCCCCTACAGTGCCATCCACAGATCCCCCCTCCCCTAAACAGTGCCATCCACAGATCTCCCCCCTAAACAGTGCCACCCACAGATCTCCCCCCTAAACAGTGCCATCCACAGATCCCCCCTAAACAGTGCCATCCACAGATCCCCCCTCCCCTAAACAGTGCCATCCACAGATCTCCCCCCTAAACAGTGCCACCCACAGATCTCCCCCCTAAACAGTGCCATCCACAGATCCCCCCTAAACAGTGCCATCCACAGATCCCCCTACAGTGCCATCCACAGATCCCCCCTCCCCTAAACAGTGCCACCCACAGATCTCCCCCCTAAACAGTGCCATCCACAGAGCCCCCCCCCCTAAACAGTGCCATCCACAGATCCCCCCTAAACAGTGCCATCCACAGATCCCCCCTAAACAGTGCCATCCACAGATCCCCCTAAACAGTGCCATCCACAGATCCCCCCTAAACAGTGCCATCCACAGATCCCCCTACAGTGCCATCCACAGATCCCCCCTCCCCTAAACAGTGCCACCCACAGATCTCCCCCCTAAACAGTGCCATCCACAGATCCCCCCTAAACAGTGCCATCCACAGTATTTGCACTGTAAACCTCCTTTTTTATTTATATAAAGTGTGGGTGAACTTAAACTGTATGGCTATACTGTGGTTCCTGTAGGCTTTGCGTGCGTAAGGTGGGGAGGGCGTGGAGGGGGGGGGGGGGCCTCCATGTCTATTTTGCTTGGGGCCCCCAAATTCCTTCAAACGGCCCTGCACACAAGGGCCCTATGAATTTAGCAGTAGGGTTGAATGAATGAATGCTCTTCATTGTAATGGTCCCCTTTTTTTAGCTTCTTTATTACTCCCCCCTTTGCAGTTCTTGTCTCTTCCCTTTCTGCTGGGGGGCAGTAGCTCATTCCATGAGACAATCAAGCCCCTTCATCTTCCAGAAGTGCATGGAAAATCTGCTCTTGGTAACCCCTATACATTTTTGGAGTATAGGGTGTCTGGGCAGATTATCACTACTGCAGCACTAAGAGGAAGCCACTGAGCATGTCAGTCCACCGCTGAGGTGGACCAGAAGGGTAAACAGCAGGGGGAGCTAGCAGAGATGAAAATGTGCATAAAAAAGCAAAATTTTTTACTGCATGAATGTTACAATAATACTTTAATTTGAAAAGGCATCGTATAGAACGTTTTGTGGAATATACAGTTAAAGGGATTTTCCAGGAGTTCAATATTGATGGCCTTTCCTATGTCATCAATATCTGATTATAGTGGGTCTGACTCCTGGAACCACCATGGTGGTCATGGTGCTTCAATCTCTTGAGCATACCAAGCACAGTGCCCTACATTGTATAGTGGCCATGCTTGGTATTGCAGCCCATTCACTTGAATGGGACTGAGCTGCACATAGACCACGTGTCCGATGAGTGTAACATCACTGACCTAGGAAGAGGCAGTTGTACTCACCAAAGTAAGAACCCCACAGGTCAGATATCCCGAGGATAGGCCATCAATATTGAACTCCCGGAAAACCCCTTTTAATGCCACTCGCCATACTGATTGCAACCATATTTAAGTAGGTAGCAGGTGGAAATTCTTAGGAGTAGTTTTTCTTGCTATCTTTGACATAGGAACTTATTGCAAGCAGTAAATTCAGCCGGTTTAACCCATTGTCTCTGACGGCTTAAGCTGTGACAATGCCTTGCTCTGGCACTTGATTAAACATCCACAGATGTTACCCATCGATGACACTATATGGTGCATCAGCCTTTTTTCGAGTTGTAAAATGTAATTGTCTTAGCGAGATATTACCTTTGCATATTTAATGAAACATCATAGCATCTGCTTTAATTGAATTCCTGTGACTATGCGCAAATCATTTGCGAATGAAAATTTAAGTCGCTGTTTTTATTTATTTCTTAGATCCAAGTCATTTACTGTAGAAGAATCGGAATAATACACAGGAAAGAAACGCGAAACCCCCTAGAGAACCTTCCTATTGTGTTACAGTGCTTTAGCGCCCTCTAGTGGGAACTTTTATGAATTGCTACGTAATAAATCAGCCTTTGGCAGTTGAAGTGCAGTCTACTGGTTAATAAATGTGATTAATGTTTCCGGACATTTGTCTAAGAGCACAACTGGATCCTCCAGACGACCATATCGTTTCTATATGCCCTGGCAAGCTCTAATGTCAGTTTAAAAATTATTAAATGACAAAGAAAAAAATAAATGGAAAAACCATGGTCAACACAATGCTTTATTTCTTTTTGGGAAATCTGAGTGACAACCACTATAGCCGCTACTAGGTTTATTACACATCTTTTCCAGGAGGTGATATCTTTTTCTCACTCATATACAGTAGCTATAAAACTTGCCCGAGTTTCCTTCTGGAGTTTAGAAATGATGACTAATTTCTGCATTAAGTGTCAGGCAGACGACACTGCAAGCAGAGCTTATGCCGCAGCACACACAGGTTGCCGCCATATGGTGCCTCCATGGGGTTTCATATTCTCCATTAGAAACAATGCTTCTGAGATGAGAATGTATTTGGAGTATGCCTCTCGGAGACTCCATGCTAAGCTAATACCTAATGGTAGCAAATAGGTATGGTAATATGATGTGGCATGAGGTCAGGATATGAGATATACCAGCTATCTATTTTTATATGTGTTTTTTACACAATATTTGTACGAAGATTGTGGCTCATAATCTGCTTTTTTGACTGTGCAAAACTAACCATAGGAGTTATTGTTGTTGGGGGGATAGTGGACTTATACTTGTCGCAGTACTGTCCTACACTGCTACCACTGTATGTACTTTTGCTCGAATATGTATTGAATTTTTCTTTTTAAACAATAAAGATTGAATTATATGTGTGTATATCATTTTTGTGTGAACTGCAGTGTATTCGGCTTTATGCATATAATGGATACCTTTTGTGTGCATACCATATT